>NC_056735.1:1365054922-1365202529 GCF_019279795.1 Protopterus annectens | reverse complement strand
ATTTCGAGTCTAAACTGGAACTTCATATGTGTTTCTATATATTTTACGAACAACATCCATCCGGCCATATGCATGTTGTTCCGTCCTTTACCTTGACCATGTGTATTTGTCCGTCCAGCTATGCTACTCTCCACATGTGATGTCCCAGCTTCCCCTTCTTTGCCTGTAGCACCCTGTAAGGACGTCCTGTTTGGTAGGCACCTGTTCCGCTATATGTGATCGACTTCACTGCATAGATAATCATCGATGCAGTGGTCCAACGACCCGACTTGTCCACATGTGTACAGTTATGTGCACCGTGTCGTATGCAAACCTACATGGTTTGGATGGGTACATACTACATGCGGGATGTACACATTCTGCTGACACATTCACATGCAGCCATTTACATATCTGTACCTGCGGTGGGTTGGTGACATGTGGGGTACGTATTTTCCCGCGTGGCATTGCCTAACACAAACATCTTACCACAGTTCAGGTATGCACATTGTGTGTGGTTGTATAACTGCACACGGATGCTAGCAGGTTTGGGTGCAGAGGTATACATGTGTGGGACTGACATGTACAATGAGGCTATTGTGTAGTACATCCGAATGCATGGGTTCTGCTTCTGGATATTACACTTCATCATACGCCATCCAGTGTATGCAACAGAGACGTTGCTGGGTGTGGGATATGTTGCTATGCACATGTTTGCCTGTGTTTGAGGTATCTTGCTTCCTTACTGTTGTTATGTCAACACAGCTACCCGGCTATGTACTGTCACTACTGCTTGTGACCATTATGGTTGGCACCTTTTCCAATGCCCATAGTGGGGCATGTTATGTGGAAACTTCGGGAATGCAGGACTACACATACCCACGGCTAGTGCAGTTGACAGAACTTCACTTGTTTGCCATACTATGCTTATTCTGTAAGCATTTGGGTTCCTTATTTATGTTCTTATGCCATGTCTGTGTTTCATATAGTAATGTATATGTTTTATGCTACTATTACATGTATATTCCCGGAATTTTCTTGACAGGGGATCAGAGGTCATTTTCCATTTTTACGATTGTTGCAGGGACACAACTGTCCAATCAGGGACTGTCCATGGCACATTGGGACAGCAGGTAACCCTTGTGACCATGCCCATGTCGCTACTGGGGTTTCCACCTTTTCCAGTTTCCGATCTGGGATATTTCCGGGACTCACATCTGACTTTACAGGCCGACACATACCAACGGTCACTATATAGCATAGAACTTCACTTGTTTGCCTAAATATAAGCTTATTGTTGTGGCAATTTGCTTGCTTATTCTGTTTCTTGTGTCATTTAGGTATTTCTGTTACAGTAATAACCAATTCATGCTACCATTACATTAAATGCGGGATATCATTGTGTCCTACAATCGTAGCACATCAGCCATTTCTAATACGTTTTTTCGGGACACAACTGGCCATGGAGAGACTGCCCCAACCAAAGTGGGACAGGTGGTGACCTTAATCGCTGCTCCTATGTCGGTGCGGCGCACTGACATGCGGCTGTACACCTTCTCTGAGTGTAAACACTGACGGTACATTGCGGGACGAATGCGGTCTTATGCGTATCCTTTGCTCCTTGGACGGGTACACTTATGCCTTCGTGGCTTGTATTTGCTTCTCCGTTAATTTGGGACGGGTACTATGTTGCATACTGTACGTGCGTTTCATTCTGCACGGGACCTGGCTGCTGCCATTACTATTGTGGGCGGACCGTGGCTGTCAGCACATTAGGTTGCTCACCTCATGCTGGCTTAGACACGCCTCCAGACGCATCCTACCTGGGCTCGCTCACGTACACTACGCACGTGTCTGTGATTCCGGTGCACTCTCATTAATATGTATATGGCGCTACTGCGCCGGCTATTCCATGCACCGCCGGCGCAGGCCTTACGTCGGCCTTGCGCCGAGCTTCATGAATCCCGGGGTAGGTTTTTTTTCCCCAAGTGATGTTAGAAAGTTATTTGTTAAGAATCCAAATGATGCCAGATTTTTTATTTTACCAAAAATACACAAGGATTTGTTGGATCCCCCCGGACGCCCAATAGTTTTGGGGAGGGGGGCATTTCTACAAAATGTTGGCATTTTTTTGGATTCGGTACTTAAAGAGTACCTAACAAAAATTCCATCACATGTTAAGAATATGACAGAAGTTTGTGATAACTTCAGGGGAATAATTTGGCAAGATAACTATTATTTGGCTAGTGTAGATGTTATGTCATTATATACATCTATTTCTACACGTTGGGGTTTGGAGGCTATATACACCCTTCTAGGAGAAGGACCTAGGACCCATTTTTTAATGTCCCTTTTAGAATTTTGTCTCACACATAATGTTTTTGAGTTTAATAAAAAATATTTTTTTGCAAAAAGAAGGAACAGCAATGGGTGCAAGTTTTGCACCTTCTTATGCTATCATTTTCATGGGACACTTTGAGAATTTATTTGTATATACAAAAAAGTTTTTTTCAGAAGAATGTATTAGTTTATAAAAGATTTATAGATGATATTTTATTTTTGTGTAGAGGAAACCCTCAAGATTTTGATGAGTTTATATCCAGCTTAAAATTAAATCCATGTGGTTTGGATTTCACTTATGTGGTTGATAAGAACACTATCCAGTTTTTGGATGTACAATTTTATATTGGTCCAAATGGCAGGATTGAACACAAACCTTTCCACAAGATTACAGCAGTAAATAATTTTTTGCATGCTACCAGCATGCATAGTTTTGATTTAATCAATTCTTTACCTTTGGGGGAATTCAAACGAATAGCTGGAAATACTTCTGAAGTTTCTAATATTCATAAGGAATTTGATATTATTGGTCAGAAGTTACATGATAGAGGCTATTCATGGGAAAACATCCAATTCCATAGAGTTAATGTAGAAAGAACATTGAATTTGAAGGGTCATGGTGATCATAAAAGAAATACAGAAAAGAGAAAGAATAAATCGTTTCACAATAGTAGGATTAATTTTGAAAAAATGGATAAAATATTTTTTGTGAATAGATTTTCTCCCTTTTCTCCAATTTTGAAAAAGATTGTGTTAGACATGTGGCCCATTATTACTAGTGATGAATTTTTGAAAGATCTAATACCAAATAATGTTATTTTTTCTTACACTAGGTGTAAAAATCTTAAGGAATTGGTGAGAAGCAAGGGTAAAAAAGAAAAACAATTTAATGCTGGGGCTTTTGCATGTGGAAATTGTAGGGTTTGTGATAAAATTATCAATCTTGATGGTCATAAAATCAATGGGGTTTTATATCAAGCGCTGGATCATTTTGACTGTAACTCTTCGGGGGTAGTTTATATTATAGGTTGCAATTGTGTAAAAAAGAAATGGTACATAGGACAGACCAAACGTAGGGTAAAACAAAGAATTATGGAGCATTTGGGAGACATTAGGAATGGCAGACTTGATAGTCCTGTTGCTAGCCATTTTCATCAATTTCATGGAGGGGAATGCACTAGTTTTAATTTCAGCATATTGGCTAAACCATATGGGGGAGGGGGAACAAATGTTAATTATCAACGTAAACTGTTATATATGGAATCTAAATTTATTATTAATTACAGGACTTTGTTTCCAGACGGAATGAATTTGGAAATTTAACTATTATATTTAAATATATTTAAATTAATGTATTTATATATGATATTATTGTATAAATTGATTTAATTGTATTCATTGATATTTAATTGAAACATTTCCATTTATTATATAATTGATTAATTGCATAATTAATGTGAATGAAATGGGTGTATGTATGTATATATATATATATATATATATATATATATATATATATATATATATATATATATATACTGGATGTATTAAGAGAATGATATTCCATGTGAAGGCGAAGGCCAAGGTACCAGAATTGCAGTAAAGAAAAGTAAACCTCATTCCAGTTTGGCTGCTTCTTTTTTCATGTGTGTTCTTTTCATGTTGGAGTTTTCTTTTGGATTCTTCGAGTCCAAGATTGTTTTTTATTCATGATAAGTCATTATATGATCACATATTATACACACACACACACACACACACGCACACACGCACACACATACACATACACACACACACACACACACACACACACACACACACACACACACACACACACACACACACAAACACACACACACACACACACACACACACACACACACACACACACACACACACACACACACACACACACACACAAACACAAGCTCACATTTATATGGATAGCATGTGTCTTTCTCTCTTTCTCATATATATATATATATATATATATATATATATATATATATATAAAATCTTATAAACTTCTTAGATATATGAAGACGGATGAAAGGATGTTGTTCAGTGGTCATGGAAGAAGTGAAATACAAATCTGAAATTAGTAAATTACTGTCGGATGTTGTTTTTTATGAAAAAGTTAATAAAGCAATGGCTATTAAAAGTTTTAAGAAAATTGATTTTTAATTATTTCATTTATTCAATCAAATATATATTGATTATGGTTTATATGAATTCTTAACAGTGGATGAGCCTGAGTTGGGGAAAATATTTGGTATCCCAAAAATTCACAAAAAACAGGCTTGTTGACCATTTAGACCTAGTGTGTCTAGTCCTAGACATAAAATCACAACCATCTCATATTACTTAGATAGAATTTTAAATCCTATAGTACATCAAAATGATTTTTATTTCAGGGATTCATAATCTTTTCTTGATCAGTTAAAAGTGTACCAGTTTAAAGGAACAGAAAAAGTATTATGCACTGTAGATATTGTTTCATTATATACTACTATTGAAGTGAGTGATGATATTGAATTCATGAAATCCTATCTTATACTGGTTAGCAAAGTAGATAGTATCACTATCAATTTGTGTGAGTTGCTAATTAATTTATTGTTAGATAATAACTATTTTGTGTTTGGGAATGATATTTATAGACAAAACAATGGAGTGGCGATGGGTGCTCATGTGGCACCATTGTTTGCCAATATTGTTTTATGTTGGTGGGAACGTATTTATTTAGTAACTCATCCATTGTTTCAATACGTTTGCTGTTATAGAAAATTTATTGATGATTTGTTTTTTATTTGTAGTGGGAAGGTCAGTGATTTTGATATATTTATTTATGACATTAGTCTGAGTTTATCATGGTTAAAATTTACAATTGGTGGAATAGGTGAGAAGGTTAAATTTTTGGATCTTTCAATCCAAATTGACCATATTAATGGTTGTTTTCACAGTTGCATATTTAGAAAGGACACTTTTAGGAATAATTATTTATACTTTATGAGTGCACATCCTAAGTATATGAAATTAAATATTTTCAGAGGTCACTTAATTAGAGCAAGCCACATCATCAGTGATGATGCACATTTTGACCATGAAGTACAATTTATTACTGATATGTTTTTGGAAAGGGAATATCCGTTAGATATCTTGAGATGCATTATTGATGAAGTCAAAATGCATCAGAATGAGAAATTTTCCCCTATTCTGAGAAAAGATATTAGTGTTTATGGAGTTAGAACAACAACAAATACAGATATTACTGATGAAAAGGTGTTTGCCCTGCCAATAGCATTTTCTAGAGATAGTTTAGCAATCAAAAAAATTGTTATAGCTAATTGGAAAATTATTATGGGCAACTCTGATTTAGGTAAAGTTGTTGGTGATAAACCACAATTTGTGATTAAAAAACCTACTAATTTAAAAACATCATTATAATTTCATCCCAGCAGTAATGTTAAATTATGTTTACCAAGAGTAGGCACTTTTGCCTGTGGTCTTTGTAAACAGTGTAGATATATGAGTAACACCAATATAGTTCATTTTGCCCATTTAAATAATGTTATTGAGATTAATGGCCACTATAACTGTCTTAGTAAAAATATAGTTTATGTAACCCTTTGTAGAATTTGTCAATGTTTTTATATAGGTAAAAACACAAGGTGTCTTAAAACTAGAGTAAGAGAACATTTAAAGGCAATCAAAGATAAAAATATGTTAAATGCATTAAGCAAACACAGTTTAGAATGTGAGAGGTTTAGAATTTTTTTTTTCTGTGTTGGAACAAATAAATTAATTTCCTTTTACCAGTGGGTTTAACAAGTTATTGGAGACTAGTGAGCTAAGATGGCAGATTTTACTAAGGGCTGATCGTAAACCAGGTTTAAACTAACACATTAATATCAAAAGCTTGTTAAAGTAGAGGATTTTATGAAAATAATCCATGACATTACTGAATGTATTTTTTGTTTTGTTTTTGTTGGTGTATCTTACTTTAAAATAATTTTTTGTCGAATTAACAAATGTGTTTCATAGCTGTGCTAAGTTTTTTGGCTATTTATAATATTATTTTTTAATATTATACATTATATATTCATTTTTACTATGAATAATACAAACAAAAGTATTTGACTAATATACATAAAAACATTGTCACTAGGGAGGCTTTTAGAAAGCTGGAAGAGAGTTATTTATAAGTACAAGTGAATATAATCACTGGCAATTTTAATTAATTGCTATGGTTTCACAGTCAATTGATCATGTTGTGCTGTTGGTTGAAACACTCAGAATAAGGTGTATATATACTGAGTAATGAATGGAATGAAAAATTTTCTGATGAAGTTCCAGAATAAAATGGAACAAAAGCACTAAACATGATGCCATGGTTTATTTAGCTGACCCTTTAGTCCCAAGCAGTGCCTCCAAGAATTGGTGTTTTTGTAATCTCTCTCTCTCTCTGTATATATATATATATATATATATATATATATATATATATATATATATATATATATATATATGTCTATATATATATATATATATATATATATATATATATATATATATGTGTGTGTGTGTGTGTGTGTGTGTGTGTTTGTCTATCTGTGTCTTTCGGCTTTTCCCGGTTAGGGGTCGCCACAGCGGAACTCCGGTCCGCTAATGATTGGCAGTAGAGTTTTACATGCTGGCTTGCCGGGCCTAACGCACAACCTTCAACGAAGGAACGCCCATTCACGCATGTCGTCACACAGTAGACGCTTTAACTGAGAATCGAACGGCCAACGTCTAACTATGAGGCGACAACGCTACCGCAGCACCACCACCGCAGTGTGTGTGTGTTTGTCTATACATATCCAAAAACAATCTTCAAATTCTTCAGGCTCTTACAAACAACTAATCCACCTTCAAATAAAGCAGCATACATCCAATTAATTCCAAGGCTTTGTCAGTATAAAATGAGCATCAGCCATGTGCACACACAATTATATAACCCTTAAATAAACAAATGGCCAAAGCAGTTAAAAATGTACTTAAAAAAGAACAATAAAAGTATACATCTTAAAACAGCATTGAAAGTATTTCATATCTGTTGTCACTAGAAACAATTCTTACCTGATCTGCGATTTATTAGTCTCATAACTTTACAATTTTTTTTTCTGCAAGATTAGACAATTGCAGACCAGGAACACACACACACACACACACACACACACACACACACACACACACACACACACACACACACACACACACACACACACACACACACACACACACAGCATCTATGCATCTAATCTGCATAATGGAGCCAGTTTCAATGGCAGAGAGGAACAAAAATCTGACTACGAACTTAATGACTCAACTTTTAAATGGTGCTCAAGCATATGTTCAGATTGTGAAAAAGATGTTCACAATAGATTTTGCTTGTCAAAATTTCTATGACTCTTTCGATGGTAAGGACTTCATTGTGGAGTCAGGACAGAAGCCACATATTCAAAAATTCTGTACACAAGGGACCAACAAATCTTCAGGACTGTTCCTTGCAGAAATGTGAGTTAAAAGTGCGGTACCTAGAAATTCTGATGAACTGTGCTGCTCCTTTAAGTTGAGGAGCACAAAAGAAAAAAAAAAAAAACAGATCCTCAAGCCCGTGTTAGCAATTCTTACCACACATGAAGTGCTAAACCAGTAACGCTCTAAAGACTGAACGGCATCTTCCTGAACTGCCCCTTCATCTCTTCTTAGCTACGCCTCTGGTATAAACATAGTATGTCAATACTGGTGCAACTAGTTCCTGCCCTAAGATTAGTATTTGCAAGACATGTTCGGTGTTAATGTTAGCACTTATAATAAGTAGTATCATGCAATAATTCTCAATTTGTGAGTCAGCTATTTATGTAACTTTAAAAAGCACTGGAAATTCAAGCACATTATATCGAATCCATGATATCTTCACACTAATGGGAACATGCAATGTATGGTGCAAACAATGACAAACTTCTAAAGAAATGCAAATTATCTGATTCAATTGACTTTTATTTGTCTTTCCTTGAATATAGGAATACACTCCATACATTCTATATATTTATTTCCAGCACAGTTAATGACAGCTCATATTCTCAAATCCAAGTTACATACTTCATTTTCCGTGCTGTTACCTGACAGTTAATGAATTACTGTGGGAGGGACAATGTGAGCAGGATTTTGTCTTAAACAGAATTGCAAATAATCTTTCAGTTTTCCAGAGAAGGTAAACAGAATCGGTCAACATTATTTTGAAATGAAGAGTCTATTTCAAGCATAGTAATCAGTTCTACGATAATTATGAGATATTAGTTAATGCATGGTCTTGTTATGCCCGCCTGTAAAAGGAATATAAAACACTTGCCTAAACTATCAGATTCAATATTTGTTGAGTTGACTAGAGCACATCATGATGTGGGACAGCAAAAAGCTGAGTTGCTAATCAATTCAGGGGAAAAGAATCTGATACCGAATTTCTTCTCAGAGGGAATTTGTTTAATATAGTGATACCAGCTCTCAACTAGAATCTGTCAGTGTGTCTAATATTGAGCCTTATGGAAATAATCATTCCTTCAATGCTAGGGCTACAACCCATGACATGCATTGTCAGAAGAGTGACAGTTCTAACTAAACTGAAATTTGTAAATATTCTAGTTGTGGAAGGCAGATAAACAAACTACTTGGATATAGTGAATGAAAATAAATGAAAATGTACATATTAGGATGATATTAAGTGTAATTGTTATTTTGTGAAATCCATTTCTGTGTATTTTACATAGGTTCATAGGTAAGTACTAGACTAGCTACCCTTGCGGTCTATTTTAAACCTAACCAATTTCACTTTTGATGCTTATTTTCTGTTAGATTGGCCTTACCCATCCTATAATTCATAATTACGTATTACCTCTAATGAGAATAAATACAATCATGTTGTAGATAATTTGAGGGGCCTCATGCATGGGATAAAGCATTTAGGAGCTGTCTCTGCCTATTAGTAGTACAGGGGCAGTCTTGGGGTAAATCTTCTGCTTCCCATCAATAGATCTAAGTTACACTTGAATGCTGACAGGGATGAGCTTTATTATTTGTGGATGGAGGGGAGTGCTACAGAATCCTGAAAGCCCAAAATCCTGAAAACTCAAAATCCTGAAAACACACTGGATACCAACACTTACTATATTCCAGCAAAAGTGCATACAGAAACATATCACCCTTCAGCTATATGCAGGGGGTAAGCCCCACTGCATCCCCCATGTGGGGGGGGGCTGTGCCCCCTCCGCAACCCCTGCTACTTAAATATAACAATTCCGAGATTGCACTTCAGTACACTAAGTGCAATCTCGGAGGTGATATATTTAAATAGCAGGAGGTGTGGGGGGTGCAGGGGTGCTTGGCCCTGCTTTTACTTGGAGAAGAGTAATATGGTTTGTGTTTTATTTGTTTCTGTATGTACTTGTGCTGGAATATAATAAGTGTTGGTATCCTGTGTGTTTTCAGGATTTTGAGTTTTCAGGATTTTGAACTTTCAGGATTTTGGTCTCAGGATTTTGGTCTTCAGGATTTTGGGCTTTTAGGATTCTGTAGCGCTCCTGGATGGAAAGTCTGTTCCAGAGCAGTGGCATCCTCTACGAGGTATACCTGTCCCTGCAAACCATTCTGTTGATGTTAATAGAAGAGGTTTAGATCCCTAGACTGAGCATTTCTGATGCCATTTGACTTTTTGATGTGCAGTAAATCCATCAGCATTGGATCGGAGGATACCTTGTGTGCTAGACACAGTTCAGCTGTTAGCAGCTTGTAGGATGCTGAGCATAGTGACAAAACTTTCAGAATGTCCATGTAGGACATCTTGTTTAGGCATGGCATCCTTTTAATAAGGTATCCCTGTGGATATTCCAGTTGTTGCATGTGTCTGGACAGATACATGCCAAAGGGAATATTATACTAAATGACTGGCCTAATGAGGACCTTGTAAAGGGGCCAATGAATTTCTTAGATCTAGACACAATATCTTTGTTTGTAAGCTGTGCAATATAGGACTTTCCTGTAACAATGGACACATGTTGGTCTAACGTTAAGTCACTATTCACTTAAGTTCCCAAATCCCAAACAACTGTATGAACTCCTAGGTGGGTATTGTTAATGTGGTAGTTTCCTAGGGTAGACAATCTCCCAAAGGATAAAATAATGCATTTTTGGCATTTTAGTTTCAGTCCATGATTTTGGCAGCAATTATTTATTTAGGACAAACCTTTCTGCAGGGTGGCTAAATCTCTTAGGGATGCAATGACTACTCCTAGCTTGCAGTCATCTGAAAACTTAGCCAGCCATAGCTCTTTGGTATTGGCTTTTACTTCAGAGATGTAAATGCCAAACAGGAGAAGTCCCAGCACAGAACCCTGGGGACCTTCACTGGCAACTAGTCTCTTTGTTGAGATAACTTCCCTTATCTTGATTTCTTGAGTCTTATCTAAGAGCCACTTGGCAGTCTAGCAGATGACATAGTTTATTCTCAGTTTATTTTATTTTTCTACAATTCCTAAGTGAAGGATTATATCAAACAACAACCAAAAAATAAAATAACATCATAAACTAATAAAACGAAACAGATCCACGGCTTGATAAGAACAACAGCTTTATTCTTGATTAAAAACTCAGTGACTTAGCACTTTCTCTATACAATTGGGCTTCTTCAGAGTCAGTTAAGCACAAACTAATCAAAACTTTTATAGCAATTTCACAAACAATCAAACCATTAAAAAGCATCACTAAAAGTAATTACCTAATTAGACATTTGTTGCCATTTAAACATACCCCCTGCTGCAAAAGACAAGAACCTACCATCAAATACCTTGTTTAATCCACTTCTAAAACAGTATAAATATTGTAAAATTGTTAAAGAAATTAATAAATATTTCCTGTAAACACTTGAATAGTGTTTCACCAATAAATAACATATTTAATATAAAATAAATATTAAATAAACTGAGATTTGTGTTTCAAAACACTTGCAATGAAGATGTCTTCATTAATGCCTGGTGCTGTTATTGCATCCAGGCATAACTGCCATAAACATTCTCTCATCTCAAGTAAAGTTTTAACATCACCTCCCATATCTTTTTTGAGACCCCTGTCAATGACAAATAATAAAAACATTTTATAATTGTCACAAATCTTACTGTGATTGAATAGAGCACTTGTAGACTTCTTATTTTTTATATCCCTAGTGTACTCCAAAATACGTAACCTTAATTTACGTGTGGTCATTCCCACGTAAAATGCCAAATGATAAACATGTGGCAACATACACTACCATGTCAGTTTTGCAATTACTGTACTCTGGGCATTTTAATGTTCTTTTATAACTATTAATATGTACATAGGGCCTATCGTTAATAAATCTGCACACACTGCATGTATCACACTTTCCCATCTGTGAGATGTTATGATAAGTGGTCACTGAACCTCTTTCCAACAGGTCTTTCAAATTTAGACCCCTACTATTGATAAACCTCTGGCTAGGACCTAGTATTTCTTTTAAGTCTTGAGAAAATACACTATCCCATACTGCCTGAATAATATTCTTAACTTTTGTTCTTGTGGCATTAAAATCCAACACCATTCCCATAGAATTATTTGTTCTAGGTGTATTAATATCACTGTCATTAAATGAAGTAACATTTCTACTTACATCTAAAATAGTAGGTCTAAAATTACTACTCCTTCTCTTCTCAATGTCATTACTAAGCATGGTCAATAAATCTGTGGGATACCCCCTTGTTTTAAACATATCTATAAGCTTCAACAGTTCGATTTTGAAACAATAGTCCTGACTAACAAGTCTTGACAGTCGAATCATTTGCCTCTTGACCACATTTTTCTTTTGAAAATGGGGGCGGCAACTCTCATAATGTAAAAAAGAGTTGCTGTATGTTTTTTTGCAATAAATATTTGAATGAATGTGACCATTTTCTTTGTACAAAAGAAGATCTAAAAATTCAATTCTGTCTCTATCAGTGTGACTAGTAAACTTTAAAAAATTGTTGAACAATACCAATTCCAACAAATCCACAAGCAGACCTCTTTTTACATGATGTAAATCACTATACTTAACCAGACTACTACTAAAAAATTCTAATCCAATATGGTGGGGGATCACCAAAAATAAGTTAATGACATCAACAGTCACAAACCAAAAGTCATCACTACAGTTAACATTCCTAATAATGTTAAGACAATGCCATGAATCTTTTAAAATGTGCGGAACTTTGTCCAGCACATTTTTACAAGTGATGTCTATGCATGACGCTAGGGGTTCAGTTTTGGAGCCCCTAGAGGCAACAATGGGCCTAAATGGAAGAACATTTTTATTCTTATGAATTTTGGGGATACCAAATATAGAGGGAATGATGGGATTCTCTACTGCAAGCTATTTCAACTCCTCATTAGAAATTATCCCCTCACACATAAATTCATACAATTGCCAATCAATTTTTGCATAGACACTGTGTACATCAAATCTGGACACCCTTTCATAAGTTTCCACATCATTTAATAATACATGCATTTTGCAAGCATAGTCTGTGTTTGTCAGTGTTGGAACTATCAGCTTATTGGAGTTGAAAAGAACTTTGGATCTTGTCCTTTCAGGTGATTTTTGATGGAGCGCTTATTTGCCCAGTATGTGGACTTGTCTAAGCAAGTTATTTCCCTGCTGGAAATTATTGGTATTAGCAATGGGATTGACAACAGTAACATTTCTATTACTACTATCCAGGCAGAACTGTTGATGTTGCATATGCCAGTGAGTCCTA
Source organism: Protopterus annectens (assembly GCF_019279795.1). Taxonomy (NCBI): domain Eukaryota; kingdom Metazoa; phylum Chordata; order Ceratodontiformes; family Protopteridae; genus Protopterus; species Protopterus annectens. The sequence goes on along the minus strand of NC_056735.1, from coordinate 1,365,189,366 downwards.
GTGGAAGTACCATTCAAAGAATTGAGGGTAGACTGAGCAATGCTGGGGTAGAAGGTTTGGAAGGACGACACAGAGTGGATCAAGGCAGGACAGCATCACCCCCTGATTTTGAAACATTGTTGGCTCCATCTTCTCTGAATGTGAGGCCATTGTTGGAGCAGAATGCTGGCTTTGGTAATTTCAATTCTCAGTTGCATTTGTTTGAAAAATTAACAAAGAAGTACAAATTGTTGCAAATGGACATTTTTTAGAGCGTTCTATCAAACTTAATCAAGTGCCGAGGAGGCTTAGAATTTTTAAGTTGCCTATGGGAATACTTGAAGACACTGAGGCATTTCAGGATTTAATAACCCTTTTCAATAGAACGGATATGGACATGATGTGGATAGTTATCCGTGACAATACTGCAAAATTGTCTAAACTTAAGGTTGAATTATTAGCGTTAAAAACCAGTATACTGAATGATTTATTATTTGAGATAAACAAAGCACATTTTGATAAACTTTTGGCAGATACTGTCAAGTTTGCTAAGACTGGCCTGGAAAGAAAGCAAAGAAAAATTATGAGAGATACTGTTGAGTATAGAGAAAAGAGAGCTTAACCCTCTAAAAGGAGGGGTGATGAAGTACCTAGAGACAATTCAAACAACGAGGCAAGTAGAGTTCCTGAAGAGGAGCTCGATGTTGTGCAGACTGACATTTCTGAGGACAATTAACCTTTTGTAGACAACCCACCCCCATTGAGGCGCTCAGACCATTTACGGAACTGTGGCCAGTAACAGAATTATGCAAAAATGACACCTTCAAGAAGACATACTTACCAACAGAGGGGGAGATGGGGGGGGGTTAATTTCACGTTCATTACAATCAGTGGCACAATCATCACCTGAACTTCAACAATTAGACTCTGGTCATGTTGTGTATGAAGAGTTGATGCACGATGTTACTGAATGTGATATTTCTATTTCCAAAAATTTTGGTATAGAGTTTGGGGGATACCGTGATGATAACAGTATGGACAATGCAACATGTTGTAAATAAGAGGATGACAAAGAATTTACAATTTATAACCTTTCAGATTTAAAGATTACTGATCATCATGTTAGTTTGTTGAAAAAAGGTTTTTCGTTTGCCCCGCCCCCCACAGATATGAGGTTGGGAGATTACTAGTGGGTTTGAGGTTGTATTCTAGGCTGCTTAATCTAAGGACATTTTTTGTGAATAATCCTCAGCCTGGTTGTTGTTGTTTGTCTTTCGGCTTTTTCCCGGTAAGGGGTCGCCACAGTGGAACTCCGGTCCTCTAATGATTGGCAGCAGCTTTTCACAAAAGCTGAGGTGCCAGCTCGACGTTCAACCTTCAACGAAGGCGCGCCCATTTATGCATGTCTTTCGAACACCCACCCAACCGTGGGGAGGACATGCAGACTCCACACAGAAGGCATTCCCCGCACTCCAGCCGAGAATCGAACAGGAGAACCTCTTGCTGTGATGCAGCAATGCTACCACTGCACCACCATGGACAACTGTAATTATCTGAGCTTTAAGAAAACTAGTATTTTTATTCCACCGCACAATCCAACAGTGATGGTGTTTGAACGGCTGTGTGAAGCCCAAATTAGGAGATATTTGCAACATGAAAAATTGCCCGATGATATCTTATCTAGTGCTGAAAAATTTTGTTTGAGACAGTTTATATACACCAACCAGTACAGAGTTATGAAACCAGACAAGGGTGGGTGGGGAGGTAGTCATCATGACCAACACAGACTATGCTTATAAAATGCATGTATTATTAAAAGATGCAGAAACTTATGAAAGGGTGTCCAGATCTGATGTACACAGGACCTATTCAAAAATTGATCGGCAATTATATCAATTTATGTGTGAGGGGATAATTTCTAATGAGGAGTTGAAGTACGTTACAGTAGAGAATCCCATCATTCCCTCTATTTTTGGTATCCTCAAAATTCATAAGAATCAAAATTTGCTTCCATTTAGGCCCATTGTTGCCACTAGAGGCTCCAAAACTGACCCCCCTAGCGTCATACATAGACATCACTTGTAAAAAATGTGTTGGATAAAGCTCTGCACATTTTAAAAGATTCATGACATTGTCTTGACATTATTAGGAATGTTAACTGTAGTGATGACTTTTGGTTTGTGACAGTTGATGTCATTAACTTATTTTCAGTGATCCCCCACCATAATTGGATTAGAATTTTTTAGTAGTAGTCTGGATACGTATAGTGATTTACATCATGTAAATAGAGGTCTGCTTGTGGATTTGTTGAAATTGGTATTGTTCAACAATTTCATCTTTTTTGATGGGGAATATTACAAGCAGACGAATGGGGTTGTGATGGGTACCAGATGTGCACCAATCTATGCTAACTTGGTGTTAGCAGAATGGGAACAGCAACGTGTTTAATTCTGTTTATATGCCAAAAATTATGACATATCTACGGTACCTGGATGATATATTGATTTTGTGGAAGGGTTCAAAACAGGACATGGAAGATTTTATTGATTATTTGGGAGACACAACTATTTTTTTAAAGTTTACTAGTCACACCGATAGAGATAGAATTAAATTTTTAAATATTCTTTTGTACAAAGAAAATGGTCACATTCATTCGAATATTTATCACAAAAAAACATACAGCAACTCTTTTTTAACATTACAAGAGTTGCCACCCCCATTTTCAAAAGGAAAATGTGGTCAAGGGGCAAATGATTCGACTGTCAAGATTTGTTAGTCAGGATAATTGTTTTAAAATCAAACTGTTGAAGTTTATAGATATGTTTAAAAATAGGGGATATCTCACGGATGTATTGACCATGCTTAGTAATGACATTGAGAAGAGAAGGAGTAATAATTTTAGACCTATTATTTTAGATGTAAGTAGAAATGTTACTTTGTTTAATGACAGTGATATTAATACACCTAGTACAAATAACTCTATGGGAATGGTGTTGGATTTTAATGCCACAGGAACAAAAGTTAAGAATATTATTCAGACAGTATGGTGATAGTGCATTTTCTCAAGACTTAGAAGAAATACTAGGTCCTAGCCTGAGGTTTATCAATAGTAGGGGTTTTATATTTGAAAGACCTGTTGGAAAGAGGTTCAGTGACCACTTATCATAAAATCTCACGGATGGGAAAGTGTGGTACATGCAGTGTGTGCAGATTTATTAACGTTGGACCCTATGTGCATATTCATAGTTATAAAAGAATATTAAAATGCCCAGGGTACTGTAATTGCAATACTGACATTGTGGTGTATGTTGGTATATGTTTATCATGTTTAGCATTTTACATGGGAATGACCACGCGTAAATTAAGTTTACGCATTTTGGAGCACAATAAGGATATAAAAAATAAGAAGTCTACAAGTGCTCTATTCAATCCCAGTAAGATTTGTGACAATTATAAAAAGTTTTTATTTTTTGTCATTGACAGGGTGGCCAAAAAAAGATATGGGAGGTGGTGTTAAAACTTTACTTGAGATGAGAGAATGTTTATGGGGGGTACGCCTGGATGCAACTCCTCCTCCAAGCAGGTTCAAATATATGTGAGAGATGCAACTATTTAGCCAAACTGGAGGCTGAACTCTCTCATCTCAAAACTGGTGTAACCAGTCAGGAGGAGAAGGTAACCTCACACAACACAATTCCAGTATCACATAGTGCCACCACATCAGCGAACCAAACACATAAATACACAAAAACATACTTGGAGGCTCTGAATAAAAATCTACCTAAGCAACAGAGACCTCCAAAGCAGACATCCAAGCAAACGCTACCTCAAAACAAAACACACACAACACATAACCCACAAAGTCAGTGTGCCAAGCAGCCACAGCCCTTAAGGCTGAATAACACATCTGATACTCTTGTAATAGGTGACTCTATTGTCAGACACACTGACGTCCCACTCACCAGGCTGAATAAAGAGAAGGTCACGGTGAGCTGCCTGTCGAGTGCTAGGATCCGCCACATAATGCAAGCACTCTGGTCACTCCAAAGCAAATACAAATATGACTCAGTCATTGTACATGCTGGTGTGAATGACCTGAGACGTACCTCCCTGGACTACATGAAAAGAGACATAGAGGAGCTCTCTGATCATGTAGCCCAGGCTGGTATGACCCTGACCTTGAGCAGCATATTACCCTCACCTAGAATGATGCCACAGTACAAAGACAAAATGATAGATTTTAACAACTGGCTAAAATTTTGGTGTCATTCAAAGGGGATCCAGTGTCTGTCAGCCTGGGATGACATGCTCGACAAGCCACGTTGCTTCGCTAGGGACGGCTTGCACCTGTCACCACTGGGCTTTTGGATATTGGCAAAGGCTCTTGCCACCCCCATAGTGCCTTTTTTAGGCAAGGCTCAAAAGTCAAACCCACCCCCATAGACAGCACAAGGAACAAGAAACTAAGGGTAATGCTGCTAAACGCCAGAAGTCTTAACCTCAAGATGCACGCACTCGAAGCTCTCCTCAGTATGGAGAACATCGATATCTGCAGTGACAGAAACCTGCTTCAAGGCTCCAGAGAGCACCCCAGCACTACCAGGCTATACCTCATGTCATGCTTTTCGGCCCCAAAACCTGGACCAAACCACAAAAGGAGGAGGAGTTTCCATATTTATCAAGGATATCCACACCTCCAGGTTAGTGGCATTGCACGAAGTATCGGGAACCATCCATGTGCAACTAACAGTGGGCAAGACTGCTTTTCAGTTTATAGCATCCTACAGACCACCCTCTCAAAGTCAGGAATCCCACTCGGCTTTCCTGAAAACATTGGAGAACATGAAGATCTCTCCGAACACCATTATATTGGGTGACTTCAACTACCCAAACATTGACTGGGAGCACTACTCAAGCCCCAGCACCTTAGCCCAAAGGTTCCTGGAAATTATAAACTCAAATGCTATGGAACAACTAGTCACCACTCCCACAAGAGGGGACAACATACTAGACCTGATCATTACCAACATGGGGACTCTATGCTCCACACCAGAAGTATATCCCTCATTGGTAAGATCAGACCATAAATTAATTTCACTGGATGTCCATATCCCGACCCCACCCCAGCCCAGAAAACCACAGTGAAAAACTTCTCAAAAGCGAACTTCTCACTTCTCAAAACCGAAGTGGAATCCTTCAAGGCCCCAGGGCCAGTGGAAACTATGGCCCAAACTGCAGAATCCTATATAAACGCATTCTACGGACATCTCCAGGAATGCATGGATCATGCTATCCCAAACAAAACCAAGACCCAATCATCCAAAGGCAGGCATCCAGTCTGGTGGACCCCTGCCATAAATAAACTGTGCAACAGAAGGAGGAAGCTACTACATGATAGAGCAAACTCCCTAATAGGGAAGGCATCTCTGATCAGTACTAGCAAAATATTACGATCCCTCATAAAATCCTCCAAGGCCAGCTTCGAGAGAAAAATTGCACAGGACACCAAAGACAATCATAAGGCTTTTTTCAGTTATGTTAGAAACCTGGGATGCAACTCCCAGACTTGTTCTGAGTTGATTCTAAATGACAAAAAATACACTGAACCCACAGACATTGCCAATATCCTGGCAGACAGGTTCAGTGCAAACTCCCCCCCCCAAAAAGAGCAAGTATCTATCCCGGCAGAGGGCTGCCTCCCAAACATCTCTGATGCTCAAGTGAAGGCTGCCCTCTCCAAAGCAAAAAACACTGCTTCCATGGGACCAGATGGCGTCCCAGGTTGCGTCCTACATGAACTCCAAGAGGAAGTAATCCCTCAAATAAAACAGCTATACAATCTCAGCCTCACTACAGGATATGTGCCCACAGAATGGAGTACAGCAACAGTGGTCCCATTCCACAAAGGTGGAGCCTCTATGGACCCTGGAAACTATCGCCCCATAAGCCTGACTAGCTTAGTCTGCAAGGCTATGGAGAGGATCATCATGGAGCTCATAAACAAAGACATTGGGGACCTACAGACACTAGATCCTACCCAGTTCAGCTTTGTCAAGGGCAGATCCTACCTTTTGAACCTGGTTGACTTCTTCGAAACAGTCACCAAATCCATAGATGAAGGAAAGGTAGTCCACACAGCCTATCTGGACCTTGCAAAGGCATTTGACACAATACCCCACTTGGGCATCATAGATAAGCTATCCAGCTTAAATATAAACCCCTATGTCACAAGATGGGTCGCAAACTGGCTCAAAAACAGAACCCACAGAGTGAGAGTTGCTGGAGCCATGTCAGACTCGGAACCGGTCACAAGTGGCGTCCCACAGGGTTCTGTCCTGGGACCACTCTTGTTCGGTATATACTTTTCCGAGGTACAGGCAAACGTGGGAGGACTATGGCTCACCAAGTTCGCAGACGACTGCAAACTGGGCGCCATAATCAACTCTCCAGCTGACACAAACATCCTTCAAAAAGGTCTCACAGAGACAGATAACTGGTGCCAGCACCATGATTTAAAGCTAAATGCCAAAAAATGTATAGTCATACCCTTTGGCAAAAACAATGTGCCCACAAATTACCACATAGACAGAAACCCATTAAGTACAGAGAAAGTTATTAGGGACCTGGGGACCCAAGTTGATAGCAATCTCTCCTTTGAAAACCACATTGCCAAAGTGGTTAGAAAGATCTTCTACATAGCCCACCTCATCACGAAGGGTTTCACATCTAGATCAAGAGAGGTAATCGTGCCCCTTTATTCATCCCTCATCAGGCCCATCATAGAATACAATGCCCCTTTTGGGATGTACCTTACCCGACATCTGCAGCAATTAGAAAGACCCCAAAAGTATCTCACCAAGAGGATCAAGGGTCTCAAACAGATGCCATATGCTGCTCGGTTAAAAAAACTCCAGCTCTACTCAGTTGCATGCCACCTACTTTGAGGCGATCTATGCCTGACATACAAAGATATGTCAAATCCAGAATTAATGGACATGCTTCACCTCAGTAAATCTAAATCCCTTAGAGCCACATGCTGGAGGGACTTGAACCTCAGCACAGAAATAAATAGAACTTGCTGGAGGGACAGGTTCATAACCCAGAGGCTCCCTTCACTCTGGAATAGAATTCCAGTTCATGTGAGGCAGAGCACCTCACTGAATCTCTTCAAGAAGAATCTCGATAGGTGGATGGGGGATCGTAGGTTTGTCCCAGAGATTACTCCCGTGTCACTATTAGACAGAGGCACAGTAAACTAAACCTTAAAAAGGGCACAGTATACTCAAATCAAGGGGTGGCGTAAGCCATACAGAATCGGGCTAGGCTTATAATTGCCCCAGGGCAGATAGCCTAGTATGAACCTATGAACCTAACCTATGAACCAATGTATCACTTAGGAGTAGGTAGTTGTCTTAGAGAAATTTCTAAAGGTACCTTGTTTGGAAGGGATCTCTGGTTTCAATTTTATTTCAAAGGAAATGGCTTTGTGATTAGACCTAACAAACTATAAAGATATGCAAGAGATAGAGGAAAATACCCCCATATTAGGAAGGATGAGACTCAAGATGTTACTGTCCCTAGTGGGTACTGTGACAAATTGTTCCAAGGCACTGGTATTGACTTAGTCCGGGAATCTCTGTGTTTGTGCATTAGTGGTGCTGTAGGTTTTCCAGTCTATAACTGGATAGTTTAGATCACCTTGGAAAATGGTATTGGGTTTAATGTTGAGTGATTCTAGTTCCTGTAGATAGGTGTTGTGGCTTTCTTTTGTCATCAAGAAACTTCTGTAGCTAGCTCATATGTGGCACAGAGCCTTTCAAATGGTTATTTAGATATGAAGAAGCTCTAGTGCATTATGTTACTTTACCAGCCTTGATATGAGTCTCTTCTGGAAGAAGATTGCATTGCCTCCAACTTTTTTCCTGGGTTGCGTAGTAGCTGGTCTAAATGTGTGGAAGGTGTTATATCCCTGAAGAGCTGTTGTGCTTTTCATATATATATTTCTTCTGAATCATTTCATATACATTCAGGAATATGTAGTATACATACATATATATATATATATATATATATATATATATATATATATATATATATATATATTTTTTTTTTAATGTTAGGTGTGTCACATACACAAGAATAAGAGAAAATTGTACATGCATTTTTAATGAGCGCTAAAGCTACTGGACAATGTGACTCATGTGACCATGCCATTTGAGTCAGTCAGTGTCTGTGGGACAGCATCTCATATCTAGTACCTCTTACTTATTCATCTTGACAATGTGTATTCTTCAGTGATATACATACAGGACAATAGGATTGCTAAAACATGGTGACAAACTATAAGCATCATGAGACAAGATTATGTCTGATTAATGCCATCTCTTTGCTTTAATGGTTTTCAGTATATTGATCTTAAAATTGAAACATAGCCATCTTCTGGAGTCTAATACAAAGGTGGAAAAATGTTGCTTTACAGATGCAGGACCAATTTTATTTTTACATTTCAAGAGGAGATTTCTGTATCAGATTAGAAAACAGCTTTCATAGGTTCTTACCCTAATTTTAGGCTTGCAGTTATGAAGAACATTTGACAAATTCTTTGCTGATCATAGGAATTGCAAAGAAAGTGAGTCTAGAGACCATATACACTTTGCTAGTATTGACCCTTGTGAAGTACCTTCCATTTCCAGAAGGGCAAGATCAGTCAATCCAGGAATTAATTTTGTGGCTAGCTACCCAACAAATTGTCAAGCATGATCTTAGAGGATGCAAGGTGTTACTCTGTTTTATATATAAAGGCAACTTGCACCAAAGATGAGATAAATATTGAGTAATATATCTGTCCCTCCAGCATGCTTTGCATATGTCCTGGTGAAGATTTAAATCTTTAGTTTGAAAGGTAGTGGTGTTGTTTGCCTATCAGAGGTAGAATAGATCAAGTAGGGTTGGGTTCTTAACGGGTTGGAATGTAAGACCTAGATCTCTACACAGGAGACTAAAGAAGACAGGCTATAGGAACAGTGCTTCAAACTTGTCTTTATACCTGTAGGTCTTTAATTCAGTAATCTTTTTTTTAGTTAGGAGCCTCTGGGACCTGTGATGTGTCTCGATAGATGCATGCCAAAGGGGCCATTCTATAAATTGGTTTGATCAGAGCAGAATACAGAGGGATGATAACTTCTTCTTACCTGAATGAGATGCCTTTAGCTATTAGATGGATTTCCTGACTATTAGTGCCATGTAGTGGTCAAAGAGGAGGAAGTTGTCAACATGTGTGAAGATCCCTAGTGGCTGTGGCAGTTTGGAGTGGGGTACTGGCTATACTGTAACTTGCAGGCAAGAGTTGTTTACCAAATGTCACAGTACCACACTTTTTGAAATTAATATTAGTCCTTTTCTGTACACCATTTGTTTATAAAGTTTGTTTTTTATTGTAGTGATACCTTGCCAAGTTTGTGATTGAATAGTTACACCAGTCTTATGGTCATCAGCAAATTGAGTTATTCAAAGGGCTGGGTTTATGGACTGGAGGTCAGAGAAGTATGTATAAAAAAGGAGGGATCTCAGCACCAAGCCTTGAGGTACATCTTTAGTTAAATTCTTGCTTCCTGAGATAGCACCTATCACCTTGACTATGTGGTTTCTATCCTATAGCCAGTTTTCTATCTACCTTACCACATAATGGGCTACAGTCAGGTCTTTTAACTTATTAATAATACTGGCTTGAGAATTTTGTCAGATGTGTTTGCCAGAGCCAGTACACTGTATGGACTATATGGCCACTATCCATCTCCTGTGAGAGCTTTTCAAAGGAGTTTACTAGACTGAACAGACATAACATACATTTGGCAAAACTTAACTGTTCAGGGTCTAGTATTATGATCTTTTTAATATAATTGTTTAAGAGGTCAGAAATGATGCGCTGCATGGCTTTGCAGATTAGGCTAGTAAGGCTAATGGATCTATAGTTTCTGGGGTATACTGCAGAGTCTCTTTTGTGGAGGGTTATCATAATGACCATTCTCTGTGCTTTAAGAACATATCCTGTAGTTAAGCTTAAAACTAAACAAACTCAGGATGGGTTTCATATGGGCATTTGATGCTATTAATTAGACATTCAGGTGTGTTGTCAGGGTCCATGGACATGGTACTTTTAGTTTTCAAGAGTGTAGTCAGAACATGTTCCTTATTGATCTTATGGGGGTGTAAAGGACCTGGCGATCTGTGGAACTTTGAAGACTGTTTCTGATGTTGCATTCACACAAACTATCTGTCATTATAGTACTTTCATCCTTAGAGCCAGAGTGGATAATGCTGTTTTCTTTGTTTATTTGTGACTTTCTTTCTTGTAAGAGAAGTGAGAGCCAGGCTAATTCATGTGGGAAATGTAATTATTATTGGATGCTGAATTAAAAGGGCTTTTTTGTAAATCTTTGCACTTCTTTTAAACAGCTGCTGGTTTAAGCTAATTCCAGGCCATTCAATAGCAAAGCTAAGTGTCTGAAGAATCTCCCCTCCTAATACTCTACTTCTGTTATGTTCTAAAACCCAGTTTTTCTCTTGTTGTCTGCTCCTTATGCTAATTTGACCTCAGCATTCCCTCCTTCTACTCTTTCAATGGCTGTTGTAAGTTAAGTACAGAGTGAACGCCCTTAAGCTACTTCAATAAATTTACCCTCCCACTGTGTTCTATAGATCCAGAATACCAAGTACCCATCTAGCCAGTCTGTGTTACTCTTTGAAACTTAGTGGTTCTTGAGTTGCTTGCCATTACTGTAAACACGTCTTTGGAAACTCCTCCCAGTCTCATCTTATCTACTAATACTAGTGAATTCTACCACATCATCATGGAAGTTCCTTCCCTTAAACTGTTGAAGTTTGACATACCCTTTCTTTTATATCTTCCTACCTGTTTATGTATTGTTTAATACCTAAAAGTATTACCCCCCCCCCTGTTTTTACGTTACTTTTAAAATCTGCAACACTTGGGACAGTTCTACCACTCACTGAAAAAACTTTCGTAGAATTGGTCTATTCTACCATAAGTACATACATCATCTGCCACATTTACTTTACCCATCTAAACACTTAAGCACTGGACAAGATGGAAGGTGAAGCTATTAGTTTTAACTCTATTGCCAGTCTTATAGTAATAGATTTCCTAACACAATGTAATAACTATCTCATGCTCACAGATCATGAACTTTTTCTCAAACTCCATCTGCAAAAGGTATAAATTTATTTATTTATTTATTTTACATTTGTTTACTGGGAAAGTGACTGGACACAAGTCCTTTTTCAGTGGAGGTTTAGGGAAAAAGCTCCACATCAAACAATAGATACAACAGTAACAGATTACAAGTACAAATTGCATATGCATTGCTGTACAGGATTATTAATACAGGAATACATCATCTTTTTAGCACACATAATAGTAAGACATATTTACCTAGTGAGTGGTATATATCATGTAAACAAAAGTAAACGGAAATGTTATTACCAAATGAAAGTTTAAATTAACAAGAGTATAACAATGTCAGGCTGCAGTTTGATCCACAAATAAACATCCTTAGTAAGCATATATGTAACATGTGCAGGTAAGATGGCAATGTCATTGCAAGGTGGAAGAGAGTATTGCAGTTTATAGGATGATTGAGTAGATTTATGGAGTTCTTAAGGTAAGGGGATCGGTTAAGGCTAGGGAGTTAGAGTAAGAGATCATCCTGGAGTGTTGCAGGAGCATAGCCATGTATAAGTTAGGTGAGTCTATAGTGCTCTTTTGAAATGGGATAGATTGGTATTGGAAGTTAAAACATAAGGCAGCTTGTTCCAGGTTTTAGCTATGAAGATGGAGAAAAGGGAGTCCCCAAAAGTGTTATTGGATTTCATTATGCTTAGTAGGGGTTTATTATTAGAGCAGATGAACCCCTAATTAATCTGGTGGGTTCTCTGTCACATAAAAATTTGCCCATTGAATTTCATACACTTCGACCACAATCCTTCACTAATCACACCAAATTGTCTTATGCCAGTGCTGCAACAAATCACTCTTAAAGCCTCCTAGAAATAAGAACATAAGTCCCAGAAATAGTCAAACCATTCATTCACCTCATGTGTACCTACCATAATGATTCATCATGAACAAAAACATTCAGACTACCACTGAACCAAAGCAGAAAGAGAAATGAATTATTGTTTACCACACTGACTAGTCACTCACAAGGCTGGACAAGGAAAGGTTTGGAGTGAGCTGTCTTTCAGGTATTCGAATCTCTGACATTGCAAGTGTCCCAAGAGCCGTAATATTTGGTAGTGGTACAGGTGAGAGTGACTGACTTAAAATGTAAAAACCTAAGGAACATGTAGAGAGATGTCAGAACTTTCCAAGGATGGAACAAATGCAAGAAAGTAACTTTCTTGAGTGGAATCCTTCCTTCACCTTGAATAGGTTCATAGGTTCATAGGTAGGTACTAGGCTATTGTCCCTAGGGCTTATCTAAGCCTAGCCAAACAGTACCCTGGCTTTTGCCACCCAAGAAAATTATTTTCCTGTGCCCCTGTCAAGCAGAGCCACAGAAGTGATCCCCGGCATGAATTTCCTATCTCCCATCCAATCATCAAGATTTTTCTTGAAGAGTGCTAATGAGGAGCTTTGGTTGATATAGATAGGTAGTTTGTTCCAGAGTATAGGAAGTCTCTGGGACAGGAATCTATTCCTCCAGCATGTTCTGTTTATTGTGGTGAGAAGGTTTAGGTCCCTAGAGCATGGAGCTTGGAGAGATTGGGATTGTTTTTACATGGAGCATGTCCAACAGCTCTGGGTTTGACATAGCTTTGTATGTTAGGCAGAGATAGCCTCTGAGCAGGCGGTATGCAACAGAGTAAAGATGGAGTTTTTTGAGAAGGTCTGCGTAGGGCATCTGTTTGAGGCCGATAATCCTCTTTGTGAGGTATTTCTGTGGCCTTTCCAGTTGTTGTAGATGTCTTGTGAGGTACATACCAAAAGGGGCATTGTACTCTATAATGGGTGTAATGAGTGATGAGTAGAGGGGAACCTCTTTTTTCCTGGATGAGAAACCTTTTGTGATGAGGTGTGCCATGTCGAAGGATTTCCTGACTACTGTGGTGATGTGATTATCAAAGGAGAAACTACTGTCCACCTGTGTCCCAAGGTCTCTTATCACACTTTCGGTGTTAAGTAGACTACCACCTATGTGGTAGTTCATGGGTACAAAGTTTTTATCAAAAGTGATGACAATGCACTTTTTGGCATTGAACTTGAGGCCATGGCTTTGACACCAGGCATCTGTCTCAGTGAGGCCCTTTTGTACGATGTCCACATCGTTAGGAGTTTTGATTATGGCTCCTAGTTTGCAGTCATCTGCAAACTTTGTTAGCCAAAGACCATCTGTGTTAGCCTGTACTTCAGAGAAGTAGATACCAAACAGGAGAGGACCTAGGACTGAACCCTGTGGTACTTCACTTGTCACTGGTCTGAAGTTGGATTTAGAGTCTGCTACTTTCACAGTGTGGGTTCTGTCAGTGAGCCAGTTGGCAACCCATCTTGTGACATAGGGATTTATACCTAGTTTAGTGAGTTTGTCTATAATTCCAGAGTAGGGAATGGTGTTGAAAGCCTTGGCGAGATCTAGATAGGCTGTGTGAACCACCTTACCCTCATCTACGGCTTTGGTGACCACTTCAAAGAAGTCTATCAGGGTTAGGAGACATGATCTGCCTTTTACAAACCCGAACTGGGTAGGGTCCAGAGTTTGGAGATTACCAGTGTCATTGTTTATAAGTCCCATGATGATATGCTCTATAGCCTTGCAGACCAGGCTCGTCAGGCTAATGGGGCAGTAGTTCCCAGGGTCCGTGTTGGCTCCCCCTTTGTGGAGTGGGATAACCATTGCTGTGCACCATTCAGTGGGCACAAAGCCTGAGGTGAGGCTATAATTGAACATGGTACTTAGGTGGGGTGCCAGTTCGTTCTGTAGTTCATGTAGAACACAGCCTAGGATGTTGTCAAGTCCCATAGATGCTGTGTTTTTGGCTTTGGAGAGTATGTTTTTTACCTGTGCAGCCATGATTACAGGTACTTTGCATTCTTCCAGCACAGAGATGGGCCCTTTAGGGGATGAGAGAGGGGTAAAGTTAGCACTGAACCTATCTGCCAGGATGTTGGCAATATCAGTTGGTTCTGTATATTTAGTGCCATTGTGCTGTAACTCAGAGCAGATCTGAGTGTTGCCATTGAGATTCTTGACATAGCTATAGAATGCTTTGTGGTTGTCTTAAGAATCAGTGGGGATTTTGTTTTCATAACTAGCTTTGCAGGATTTTATGAGGGATCTCAGCTTCTTACTGAGGCTGACCATGGAGTTCCTCCAATCATGGGATTTTACTCTTTTTTGCTACAATTTCTTTCTTCTGTTGTAGAGTTTGTTTATAGCAGGGGACCACCAGATTGGCTTCCTTTTTTTGGAGGATGGCATCTTGGTTCTGTTAGGGATTGCACGATCCATGCACTCATGTAAGTGCTTATAAAGTGCAATTGTATAGGATTCAGCAGTCGTATCTCTATTGTCCATCAGCATGGGTGTCGTGAAGTTTGCCACTTCTGTCTTAAGAAGCGTGAAGTTGGCTTTGGAGACATTTTTTATGGTGGTTTCCCTAATGGGGGGTGGGATGTGGGATGTGGATGTCTAGGGTGATTTGCTTGTGGTCGGATCTGACCGACGAGGAATTGACCTCTGGTGTGGAACACCGGTTGCCCATGTTGGTAATGACCAGGTCTAGGATATTGCTGCCCCTGGTGGGGGTGTGGATAAGTTGATCCAAGGCATTGGAATTTATGAATTCCAGAAAACGCTGAGCACAAGAGTTGGTATATGAGTAGTTTTCCCATTTAACGGTGGGGTAGTTGAAATCGCCCATTATTAGGGTGTTAGGTTATACCCTAATATTTTCCAGTGTATCAAGAAATGAGGAGTGGGAATCCTAGGGCATGGTGGGGGATCTGTAGCAAGCTACAATTTGCATTGCAGTCTTGCCCAGAGTTAGTTGCACTTGGATAATCTCAGATGCATTATGCTGAGCAACTAGCCTGGAGGTGTGGACATCCTTAATGAATATGGACATGGCTCCGCCTTTAGTGCTTCGGTCCAGAATATGTGGCCGAAAGGTGTGGTATGAATTATAGCCTGGTAATGCAGGGGTGCTCTCTGGAGCCTTGAAACAGGTCTCTGTCACTGCACAGATGTCGATGTTCTCCATTTTAAAGAGTGCCTCAAGAGAGTGCATTTTGAGGTTTAGATTCTAGCATTAAGTAGCATTACCCTCAGATTTTGCTTGCTTGTACCTGTTATGGTGGTGAATTTGTCATTTGAATCTTGCCTTAAAAAGGAACTATAGGGGTGGCAAGAGCCTTAGCCAGTATCCAAAATCCCAAGGGCAACAGGTGCAGGCCATCTCTGGCAAAGCATTGTGGTTTGTCGATCATGCCATCCCAGGCAGACAGATACTGGATTTCCTTAGAATGACACCAGAATCTTAGCCAATTGTTGAAGTCAATCATTTTGTCCTTGTACTGTGGTATCATTCTGGTGATGGCAGGATGTTACTCAGAGCTAGGGTCATACCTGCCTGGGCTACAAGATCAGAAAGCTCCTCCATGTCTCTTTTCATGTAGTCCAGGGAGGTACGTCTCAGGTCATTCACAACAACATGGGCAATGACAGTCATATTTGTACTTGCTGTGGAGTGACCTGAGTGCATGTGTTATGTGATGGATCCTGGCACCTGACAGGCAGCTGAGAGTAACTTTCTCCTTGTTTAGCCTGGTGAGTGGAACATCAGTGTACCTGACTATAGAGTCACCTATGACTAGAGTGTTGGTACGTTGTTATGCCTTATGGGCTGTGGTTGAGTGGCACACTGCGTTTGTGGGCTATGTGTCATTTGGGTTGTGTTGGGAGGGGGTGGAGGTTGCTTGCACTTTTGCTTTGGAGGTCCCTGTTGCTTGGGTAGATTTGTTTTGAGAGCCCCCGTGAATGTAGGTGTGTGTTTTGTGTTTCTATGTGTGTGTTTTGGTGATGTAGTTTTTGAGGGACTATGTGATGAGTGTGGTGTGATGCAAGTGTTTACCTTCTCCTCTTGACTGTCTGGTCCAGTCTTGGGTGAAGAGAGCTTTGCTTCCAGTTTGGTTATATAAGTGCATCTCTCACATGTTGTAGTGTTGGGTGGTAGGAGGAGAGGGTTGTCTGTGTACATGAGGCAATTGCTGCATTGCCCCAAGATGCCCAGATTCATCAGGTAGACGGGATAAAACAATGGGAGCTGACCCTTAGACACGCGCTGATAGGTGCTTATTTATTAAGTACTAAAAACTGTTTTCCTCTAGACAAGTGAGGAAAGTTGAGTGCTGTAGTAATTTGTAGCTTATTTAGTGCTTACAATGAGTTCTGAACAAGTGCTGAGCTCAAAGAAACAGATTTGAGTACTGAAACTAGAAAACCGGCTAGTTCTAAGAAACAAAATTAAGCTAGAAGGCTTCCCTCCAACACAGAAAGGCTTGGGGGCTCAGAAGCTTACAAACAGTCCTGGATACAACAAATCTGTATCTGGACTAGACAAGTTATAAGAAAGGCAGGAAACAAGCTTAGAAAATATATATATATATATATATATATATATTTTTGTAAAGTGGAAAGGGGAAAGGAGGAGCAGAAGCTAACTGGGTTGGCCTTCTCAAATGTTCTCCCTGGAATAGGTAGAATGAGGTAATGACACTAGACTGGGAGGAGTGTCCCAGATCAAACTTACAGTAGGGGCGGGCAACTGCAAAGCCACCAAGTATGTAGGGTGGGAAACAAAAATCAGAACAAACAAACCCAACCAGATGCTTAACAATTGTAGAAAATTCTACTTAATACCTCACACACAATGAGTAAAATAAAAGTGCTATAAATAACTCAGAAATAAGCAAAAAAAAAAAAACAGGATACTTAATGTTATATATCACATATTACTTAGCTCAGAGCCCTTCTTCTGACTTCCTCCGATTATCTTAGTGTGAAATGAGCCTAGAAATGAGCCTGTCAGTGTGAATGATGCCTAGATGGAAAGAAAAGAAAATTGTCTTTTTTAATTGGTTAAAAGCAAATGTTGTTCCAATGTGATCTGCTATATATCAGTGAAAGATGAGATGCTAAGTAGTCCAACTTGCTTTGCTAAGGATGACCTGCGTCTCTCATTCCAAGACTTTGCTACTGGATAAAGTCTTTGCTTCTCCAGTGCCCATTTTAGGCTGAATTCTGCTGATGGACATTGCAGAGTAACTGACATATGATTCCCAACAATGGATCAAGGTGGCACTCTAATGCCAGACATCTAAATAATTTTTTCTCATCTTGAGGCACTCCTACATTTGAAAAACATCCATGGCTGTGAAGTTACTGACTTAAATGTAAAGACAGCAGTCTCTCTTTCTACCTAGAGTTTGCATTTTTCAAATCTTTAGACTTGATGGCAACTGTGGTGGAAGTTCCATGTGCCAAGGAACATACTGCCTCCAGTCACATCTCTAGGGACCCATAACCTGAACTAATAGGACTACAAGTCACCTTAGATTTTATTTATTTATTTTTTATTTTACATTTGTTGACCGGGAGAGTCCAACTGGATTACAAGTCCATTTTCAGTGGAGGCCTGGGAAGAAAAGCTCCAAGAGAACAATTTTTTACAAAACATAGTTTTAAGGACAGACTTTTGACATACAATTTCCAGAGAAGAGACTTTGACATACACATTAATGAACAGATAGGATACATTCATTCTCTACAATATAATATTACATTTTAGAAGATATTCCTAAGTTTAGGATTCCTGTGATAGATTTACTATTAGAGTAAAAGCAGAGAGATGTAGAATAAGGCTCCAAGAAAACAGATGATGCTCATTATAGTTGAGAAGTATAACAAATTGATTTACTATATGTCTTCACCTGGTTTTAGTTGAGAAGGATAACAAATTGATTTACAATATGTCTTCTCCTGGCTTTAGTTGCTTATGGAAAACACAACATTGCTGGGGTAGTTTTCCCTAACTCCTGGAGAGATGAGATGAGCAGTAGATTAACAGTCCTAAGTGGGTACAGTACTATGATTGGTTGGCTTAGCAGAGTTACTTAAGTTAGGTGAAGTGTTCTAATGAGAAATTAGCCAGGGGGGATACAGGAGTATATTTGATTATTCAAAAAGTGAGTTTTAACAAGTTTCTTGAACTGTGATGGGGATTTGTTGTCAGTTATGTGGGCAGGAAGGGGGTTCCAGGTTTTTGCTATACAGTGGCTGTAGACAGACATATGATTAGATGAGACAGCGATATGATTAATCATCAAGACCATGCGGGATTCCTCAGTGTTCTAAATTATCTACTTATTAGCAAATGCTCCATTATTTTGGGTGAATTTAAGTATCGTTTAATAGACCGGGATACCTTCAATGTTAGAAACACCCAAAATTTCTAAGACTTAATAAACAAAAACTCCCCCGAGCAGTTGGTAAACAAACCTTGTCGAAGACACAGCATTCTTGCAAATATGACCGTGTCTTACACTGCTTCTCTGCTTTCCTCTTCCCAAAATAAATCTAGCCACAAATTTCTAGCCTTCTCATTTAAACTCCCCAAAGCCTCTATAGAAAACCCTATTAAATTTAAGGACTACAAATGTACCAATTTCAATTTAATCTTTGATAAAAGTTCAAAATTCACTTATGACTGCACCACCCTTTACCTTGATACAGAAGCAAGTTTCACTACGGAATTCTCTACCCATTTAGAAAATTAAACAGTCCCTACCAAAAACAAGTATCAAGGAAAATTCAAATATATACCCCACTGCTGGGCCACTACCATAAATAAGCCCAGCAACAAAATAAAGACACTCCTTAAATTATACAGCAGATAAAAAAAATGTTCTTAAGGAAAATATCATTTTTTTTCTAGATTCAACCAGTCTTATGTGCTAAATACTGTTGACTGGATCTTCTCTAAAAATCCTAATTACATAACCCAGGCTGGACATGTACCTAACTCATTAAATGACCATTTTCCCACCTATGCCATTTATACCCATTCCTTAATGAAAAACATTATACAATATTGTAAGAAATCTATCTAAACTCAATAAAGATAGATTTATTGCCACTGTTGAGCTCTACAATTGATTCAATCCTAAAACAACTCCTACTTCATGAAGCAGTAGAACATTTCAACCAAACATTCCAGAGCATAATATACTCCCATGCATTAATAATAAGAAGAAAAACAGTTACATTTCATCCTATCCCCTGACTTTCTCTTGCAACAAAACAACTCATGATGTCAAGGGATATTGCCTGGATTACATGGAAAAGCAATAAAACACACTCTTCCCTACAAACCAGTTACATCATTAGAAACATTACAAAAGCTCAGGTGCACCAAATCTAAAAATTACTTCAACAATCAAGAAAAAATGAATATAAAATCAGCCAAACAAATGGTCTATCTCAACTCCGCCAGCTTGGGAAACAATCTAAACCCAGCACATAACCCAATAAATCTGATTGCAATACAGTCTGCGATTTTAACTCTTGTTTTATTAATGCCACTAACTTCCTATCAAACCCAAACTCTTCAACCATCTATCTCAGTATACCAGCTATGAGCACAAATTCCAGTTAGTACACAACCAAATTAATGTCAACCTCCAAAGTATGATCCTATCTCTCAGTACTGACACCCACCACTCTAACTCCTGACAACCTACCATCTGAATACCTCAAGTTTAGCAGCCATTGCCATAGCCTATCCAGTATCTCTTTTTATTGATAGAATCTCCTGTTCTTCATTGCAAGAAACAATCTTATATCTTATCTTTATGGAGACACCTCCACAAAATTAATTTTAGACCTATAGCTATCCTACTCTCTTCCTCAACCTTTCTGAAGCTTTTGATACTGTCCTTCATATGATGCTTCTCCATAAACCTAGTCAACTACGCCTCTCTTCCTTTACTATCACCTAGTTCAAGTCTTACTTCATCAACATGACACAAAGCCTTAAATGGCAACAAGCAATTCCCTCGTTTCTCTCTATTTCTGTGGGAGTTTCCCAAGCCTCCATTCTAAATTCCTTATTATTTAATGTTTTTATCAATTACCTACACCTCTATTATTCAATATGTAGATAAATTCACCATCTGTACTGCGAAAATACTCAGACAGATACAATCCATCAATCAGTCCTTTTTCTCAACTATATAAACTTGTCAGAAAAACTCTAATTTAGTTTTGAATGTCACAAAAAGCAGCCCTGTAATAAAATTACTAAATTTGCCACTAACATTCACAAAAATACCATTGCACAACAATTAAACAACTAAAGCGACTTGACTTTCATAAGTTTCTTAAATTCTTGAACCTAAAATAACTCAGAAAAGCTTCATAATCCTGAATCATGCCCCTCTCTAGCTTCTCATGTCATGTTGTCTACTCATGAACCAAGATTCTCTGAAAAATTCCTATCAGTATAACTCAGTTCAACAACTTTCATGAAACTGCCTTACAGAGGAATTTCCTTCCCCTATCACTTTGTGAAATCATAAATTTACAACGATTCAAATCTAAAAAAAAACTCACATCCTTGACATGAGAAACTGCTACTGTGCATTCCCACAAGTATAATCCCTCTTCCTTCCCTTCCACATCATTTATTCCCACCTCAGCAAGTACTGCACACTAATTTGTCTTACAGGTGATTATATCACACAACTAATCATATTTCTCAGTTTCTTACTCTTTCTCAATAAAATTTGTCAGCTGTACTTCACTTCTTATCTGCTAAATTTTTTCTCCCATAATTTTTGATCAAATTCTACTGAAGAATATTTTGTCACATATTTTGGTTTATGTATCTATACTATGCATTTCACTCAGATGTTACTTTTGATTAATAAGTTTGCAATTTAATGTATAAAAAAGAGATTTAATACATTTGTAATATAATTTATTAATTTTTATAGAGTTTTTCTCCCCAGACCTCATATGAAAAGGGGCACACCCTGTTGGATTTTCCCAGTAAAAAAATAGAAAAATAAATGAATAAGTAAATAAAATAAAATAAAAAACATGAAAAGCTCAATCCAGTCAATTAAAGAAGTTCCTGGAACTTAGGCTGGTCTCTGAAATAAAAGATAATTATAAATCCATCTTTAACTATGAAAGAAAACTAAGAGTCAATACCTTTCATTACTCTAAACTTATTCACAATGACTCCTATTCTCATGTAATACACATTGCCAATACCCCTGCAAAGTTGGTACCACGTTCACCACCTGAGATATCTAATCCAAAGCCCTGAAGTACCTGAATCTCTTTCTTCCTCAATTATCTTTAAAGATCATGTACAGAAATTGCTAACCAAAACCAAAAACACTTCCTCATATTACCAAGCAAACTTTGAACAATCCTACAAATGCAAGTGTGTAAGGAGTCCAAACACAAGTTTTAACTTTTAAGCGCTTTCATTATTTTTATTTTCAAGAGAACTTCATCAGAGCAATCCATGTCTAAAAGAAGTATCAAATGAATCAGATGATCATCCCTAACCAAGTAAATACTTGTATCTGTTCCCGCTTTTCTTCTTATAGTTACAGTGTGTTTTAAAACATGTTCAAGAAATATAACCAAGTGCTAAATAATCAGAAATCTTATTCTTTATCTAAAATGGTATAGTGTTGCTGACAAAACTTCTAATATAATTTTTCTGAAATGATAACACATTTCTGTAAATAGGAAAACCATTGCTACTAGGAGCAACAGTATTTAGCATTTAAAGTCTATGTGCCATCAGAAAATGTTTAATGTTTACTGTTTCATTAAAACCGGGAAATGTAGCTGCTCACAGTCTTATTTGCCACCAGGATTCATGACATTCAAGTAGGACGTTGTAATCACCTACAAATTCTTCCATACTGACAGCATCTATTACTATGAAAAACTGGATTTTTTTTAAATTAGTGCACATTAGTGAGTGTTTGGCTAAAGAATCACTGGTGTTTTTTTTTCTTTATAGCCAAATTGTGTTCATAAACTCTTCTTGACAGCTTTCTCACAGTTTTTCTGACACAGAACCCCAGGCAGGAATCACAAAATCTCAAGTAAACAACTCCTTGTGAATCACAATTATATCTGTTTCTCACTCAAAGGTTTAAATTCAGTACTTTGATATGAATGTTAGCAGTGTTGCTAATAAATCGGCACTGATTACACCTGCCACATTTGTAAGTGCCACATGCATTTGTTTCTGATGGTATAATTTGCAGGTCTATATTTATTTATTTACATTTGTTGACCGGGAGAGTCCGACTGGACACAGGTCTATTTTCAGCGGAGGCCCGGGGAGAAAAGCTCCACATTAAGTATTACTTGCGTTATACAGTTAAAAATCATAGCATTTAAATATAAACATTAGTCCATCTGAGGACATAAGACAAGAATAAAACATAGATGTAAAATAGATGTAGAACATAGTACAATTTTAAAATATGGTGACATATACTAAACATGGTTGCAAATGTAGTTGAGATTCATCAGTGAACAATTGATATAATCTGCTTTTGAGGTACATAACAGCCATTAGTAGTTGTTGCTACAAAAATTAGTATTATGTGGTAGGTAGCTGGGAACATGAGTAGCCAAGCTTGCTAAGAGTAGGTTGTAAGGGGGCCGAGAGAGGTAGGGGGTGGGTGGATGGTATTAGAGGGGGGGGGTTGCAAGGGCATATCTGGCAAGTTTTTAAGTGTGATTTTAGTAAGGATTTGAAGTGGGTGCAAGAAGTTACAGAGGTAATTGAGGATGGGAGTGAGTTCCAGAGTTTGGCTATAGTGCAGGAGAATAATGCTTCTCCAGCAGAGTTAATGGCTCTTGTGACCTGTAGAAGGTTTTTGTGGCTGGATATTAGTGGTCTCATGGTTATGTAGGGTTAGAGTAGATTCTGAAGGGATGGGACTTTTAGTGGTTGGTTTATTAGTTTGTGGGCGAGTGTGAGTTGGTACCATTGAAGGAGGTGGGGGAGCTCTAGCCAGCCAAGTTCTGCTAGTGAGAAACAGTGGTGAGTACGGTAGGAAGCCCCTGTGGTGAATTTGGCGATTTTGTGGTAGCAGGTTTCGAGCTTATTTAGGTTGCATTGTCTAAGGTTAGTAAATATTGGAGAGGCGTAGAGTAGGGTAGAGATATAATGAGAATTTGCTACTGAAATTTTAGCTGCTTTGGTAAGTAGTTGCTGATTTCTATACAATGCTCCTAGTTTTTTGTGCACTTTTTTAATGGTCATAGAAATGTGAATGTCAAAGTTTATTGTCTATTTCGACTCCTAGTAATTTGGTGTGTTCTGTAGGATGGATGGTGGTGTTGTCTTTTGCTGTGATGTTAAAGTGAGAGCTGTCTAGGGTAAGTTTGGTGGGTTGGAAGATTAGTACTTTTGTTTTGTTTGGGTTGAGTATTAGTTGGGCATTGGATAACCAAGTTTCAATAGAAGAAAATGCTTCCCGTGTGACTTTTTGCAGTTCAGGTATTAAGTGGGCTGTGCAGATTATGGTTGAGTCATCTGCGTATTGTATGAGTGTGCCATGTGTTGTGGCTGAGGCTATATTATTGGTGAAAATAGAGAAGAGTAGGGGTCCCAGGATGGACCCTTGGAAAACCCCTATGGAGACTGGTAGTTGGGGGGATAGGTCGTCCTGCCAAACAACTGCTTGTTGGAGGTCAGATAGGTAACTCTGAAACCAGTTGATGACTGGCTGAGAGAAGGATAGGTTATTGAGAAGAGAGATGAGTTGTTTGTGTGGGACCATGTCAAAAGCTTTAGAGAGGTCTAGGAAGGTAGCTGAGGAGAGATAACCTGCATTTTTATTTTGTAGGATAGTGTTAGAGAAAGAGAGTAAGGCAGTGGTGGTGCTATGGTTAGGCCGGAAACTGTGTTGTGTGTTGGAGAGGAGGTTGTTAGCTAGGAGGTGATCTGAGACTTGAGAATGGATGCATCTCTCTAGTATTTTGGAGAGTGGTGAGAGAATAGCTATGGGGCGGTAATTGGTTAGATCTGTGGAGGGGCCTCCTTTGTGTAGGGGAATTATGTGTGAGACTTTCCATAGTGTGGGAACATAACTTTCTGACAGAGATCTGTTAATCAAAAGAGATACTGGGTAGGCTAGAGCGTCAGCTGCAAGTTGAAGGTATTCACTTGGGAGGTTGTCTGCTGCTAATCTGGTGGTTTTAAGTTTAGTTAATAGTTGTTTTATTTTGGAGGTAGGAACAGGAGAGAAAGAGAAGCTAGTGGGGAGATTGTTAGTTGTAGTTGATGGTGTGGGTATATAGGGGGGTTGTGTTGTATAGCTAGTGATAGTACGGTTTGTGTGAAGTGATTGTTGAAAGAGGTAGCAATATTTTTGGAGGAGTGAGTTAAGTTAGGAGTGGGTGTACTTACTTTACCTGGGTGGAGGTTGGAGTTTATTGAGGACCAGAATTGTTTGGGGTTATGTTGGCAGGAGGTAACGGCAAACTGGTAGTATTGGATTTTGTCCTGTTTTATAAGTTTTTTGGTTCTATTGTGTAGTTCTAAGAATTTTTGCCTAGTAGAGGGGGTTTTGGTTTTGTGCCAGTTGTCCCAGGCTTTATCCCTGTTTTTCATTTCAGACTTGGTTTTTTTTTGAAGCCATGGGTATGGTTCATAGACTCATAGGTTGGTACTAGGCTATTGGCCCTAGGGCCTATACAAGCCTAGCCATAACAATTCCCTGGCTATTTTTTCCCACACTATTTACTTCCCTGGACCCCTGTCTAGCAGGGTGACTGATGTGATCTCCAGGGTGAATTTCCTTTCTCCCATCCAATCATCAAGGTTCCTTTTGAAGAGGGCCAAAGAGGCACTCTGCTTGACATGTATGGGCAGTCTATTCCAGAATCTGGGGAGTCTCTGGGTCAGGAACCTAGTTCGGGAACGTCTTTTGGAGGCGTGGTAATTAAGGATGCTTATTTTATTTTATTTTTATTTTATTTTATTGCCATTTGTTAACCGGGTTAGTCCAACTGGGCTTGGGACCCATTTTCAGTGGAGACCCGAGGAGAAAAGCTCCAAGAAATGCAGCAGTTTACAATAGAGGTTATACAATCACTAAGTAGGTCTTTTACAAGCACAGTTTACACAAATAGATGATAATACTTAAAAAAGAGACAAAAGTTATACAGCGTTGAATATGAACAAATTGGTTTCACAATATATATGTTAGACAAATCAAAGTAGAAAATTAAAGGCAGTATACTTGTATTATATTACAGGGTAGCAGTGTAGTTTCATATTTACATATTTACATATTTACATTAATGGTTTGCTTTGTCAGTGCAGGTATCAGAGATTTGGGGAGAAAAAAAGGCTTGATTTGATCAAAAACAGGTTAAGAAAAAAAGGGTGGAATGACATAGGTTATGGGGAAAGTTATCAAGTTGGGGCTTGGCAAGGACAGATTTTAGATTTTAGTAGATGAGCCTTGAGTTTTTTTTTAAAGTGGGATGGGTGAATGATGGAACAAATGTCCCTGGGAAGTTTGTTCCAGATTTGGGCAATGGAGGATTTGTAGAGGTATTTGCCGGTAGTTTTTTTGGGTTGGTGGGTTTGTAGCAGTAGTTGGTTAGAGGTACGAAGAGTACGGTGAGGAGAATAGATTGAGATGAGAGAAGAGAGGGTAGGGCAGAATGAAGGTCTGTAGAGAAGAGAGTGTAGCATTTGAAGTTGAGATAGCTGCAATAATTGGGGAAATTTGAGCCAGTGTAGGGAGTTAAGGGATAGGCAGTGGTGTGCAATATATGGTGAGTTTGTAATAAATCTGGCTATCTTATGGTATGTTTGTTGACGTTTGTTTAAGGTAGTAGTTTGGATATGGGTAAATATAGGGGCAGGATAAAGAAGGGAGGGAAGGAGAAAAGCTTGGGCAAGGGATAGTCTAGCATTGGATGTTAGGTATCTTTTGTTACAATATAGAAGACCTAGTTTCTGGTGAGTCTTTTTTATACTGTGAAGTAAGTGTGTATTAAACTTCAGTTCATTATCGATAATGACTCCTAGAAGTTTAGTTTGGGTTTCAGGTTTGATAGTAGTGTTATTGAAGAAGTGATAGTAAAGGTGGTTTTGTGGTAAGAGAGAGAGTGGGGAATAAAAAGTAATAGTTTGGTCTTTTTGGGGTTGAGGATCAGTAGGTTATTGGTTAGCCACTGTTCAGTAGAGAGGAAGGTCTGTTGGGAAGAGTATGAAGTTCGGATATGCTGTCAGAGATACACATGAGGGTAGAATCGTCAGCATATTGAATGAGGGAAGATTGTTTACAAGATGTGTGGAGGTCATTAGTGAAGATGTTAAAGAGGAGGGGTCCCAAGATGGAGCCCTGGGGAACTCCTGTTAGAACAGGTATAAAAGGAGAAGTGGAAGAGAGCCATCTTAGTGATTGTTTCCTGTGAGTTAAGTAGCTAGAGAACCAGGTAAGGGTGGAGGTAGATACGTTAAGATTATCAAGTTTGGATAGCAGTAGGGGATGTGAGACTGTATCAAAGGCTTTTGAGAGGTCAAGGAAGAGACAGGATAGAAGTTTATTTTTGTCCAGGGCATTAGCAATGGTATGGGTAAAGGATAGTAGGGCAGTAGCTGTGCTATGGTGAGGACAGAAGCCATGCTGGGTGGGGGTGAGGAGATTATGTTGAAGCAGATAGTTGAGTAGTTGGGAGTGGACACATTTTTCAAGAATATTAGCAAGGGGGATAGGATGGCTATGGTTCGGTAATTAGAAGGGTCAGTAGAATTGCCACCTTTGTGTAGAGGAATGGTGAAAAAAGATTTCCAGAGATTGGGGACAGTGGATTCTTGTATAGATCTATTAATTAATATGGACACTGGGTAGGCTATGGTGCCTGCAGCTAGTTTGAGGAAGGTGGGTGGCAGATTATAAGTGGAAGAGGAACAGGGTTTGAGTTTATAAAGAAGAGATCTTACATAGGACGTGGAGACAGGGTGTAGTGAGAATGGAGGATTGTCAGGTAGGCTAAGTGGGGTAGACAGGGGGGTAGTCTTACAGTATGATGGGCTAAGTGACTGAATAGTATCGATAAAGTGATTGTTAAGAAGGGTAACTATGTCTAGAGAGTTTGTGTTGGGGAAGGGGCTGGGTGTTGATGGATGGCCTGGGGTCAGGATTCTGTTTATTGTAGTCCAGAATATCTGAGGGTTTACTTTGTAAGTAAGTTGGCCAGAGTTGTAGTAGGACTTTTTATCTGCATTGGCTTGTTTCTTAGTAAGGTTTCTGAGGTGCTTGTAGTAGTGAAGGTGGGATAATTCTTTGGTTTTGGTCCAGGCTTTCCAGGCTTTATCTCTGTTGAGCATGAGGGACTTAGTTTGTTTGGAGAGCCATGGGGCATGATTGGGTTTTATTCAAATTCTTCTAGAAGGAGCAAGGGAGTTAAGGGTATTCAGGAAGATGTTATTAAAGCTGCTGACTGCCTCATCTAGTGGGGTATTTTTTTTAGGAAGGACCAGTCACTGGAAGATAGATTTGAGTTGAATTGTGTTAGATTAAAATTGGTGAGTGTACGGCAGTCTTGATATAGATGATGTTTGGGAGGTTGAGTGTTGAATCTGAGGACAGAGGTGGGGAGGTTATCACTAAGTTGGTCTGGTAGAGTAATAGGGTTGTGGTAATGCTGGGGGCAGTTGGTGAGTATCAAGTCTATTATGGAGCTAGGAGATGTATTTCTATGGAGTCGGGTGGGGGATGATATGAGTTGATGGAAGCCGTGTAAGTTAATACTATTTTCGGGAGAGTCAGTTTTCAGTTTGGACCAGTCTAAGTTGACGTCTCCCAAGATGAGGGTTTCATAAGTTATGTTATGGGAAAACCAGGACAGTATGTTTTCAAGAGTGTTTAGATTGTTTCCAGGAGGGATATAGATGGAAGCAGGAAGCTTAGGAACGTTTTATTAAAGTAGTTAACTGCGTCATCTAGTTTGAGGTATTTTAGAGATTTTGATAAAGTAAAACAAGGAAAAGGAGCAAAGTCCGGTTGCAGGAAAAAATATTTTGCATCAAAGTAAACCAAACTGCAGTAATGCAAGAAACTTTAATAAATCCAATAAAATGCACTGATTCAATACATAAAATAAAATAAAATAAAAGATTAGTGCTTTCGTACATAACAGAGTACTTCTTCAGATCTACACAGTAATAGCAGTTACAATTTAAATAATACAGGCAATTAGTGCTGCAGATCACGTGACTTTAAAATAGTTTAAGGGGAATGAACTCATTTAACCCCTTAGTCCCTGCAGCTTGTAAAAGTAACATCCATTTCACCTCTTGACATTCAGTCCTAGTTGTTATATCACCTCCTCTAACATTAGGCTGACAAATCTCTAATACTGAAAATTTAAAATAATGATTATTTCCCATCTGGGTAACATGTTTTGCAAGGGCATTTTTACTATCATTTCTCCGGATACTGTAAAGATGCTCATGTATCCAATCTCTCAAACACCTATTAGTCTTGCCCACATAGAACATTCTGCAGAGCTCACAGGAAGCTAAATACACAACATTCATTGTATTACACTCAGCATATGCCTTAAGCTCATAGACATGTCCAGTCACAGGGCATACATACATATCATATCATCATTACTTACATAAGAACACATAGTACATTTACGACAAGGAAAGGTCCCTGAAATAGCATTCCCTAAATGTTCATTCCTATTATTAACAACCCTGTTGGATTTATAACAGAACAGTCTAGACATTTCTGATTTTCAAAGGTAAATTGTGGCACTTCACCCAAAGTCTCCTTACATTTAGCATCTGATCGTATTATTTTCCAGTGTTTTTTAATAATATTGTATATAGCAGAAGAATCATTGGAGAAGGTGTGGCACATTCTTGACTTACCTAACAAGTTCCCAGTCTTGTTGTTGACAGGGCCCAATTCTGAAATCAGGTAGGGTTTTGATCGAGTGTCCATAAATGAGACAACATCATCTTGTGCCTCAGATATATCATCCTGTGGATAGCCTTTATCTTTAAAATTATTTGAACTTTCTTCAAAAGATTTATACATACAACTGTCCTTTGTATGCAGCCGGGCAGATCTATAGATTCATGCATACAACTGTCCTTTGTATGGGCCAGGCAGTTGTAACTGCTATTACTGTGTAGATCTGAAGAAGTACTCTGTTATGTACGAAAGCGCTAATCTTTTATTTTATTTTATTTTATGTATTGAATCAATGCGTTTTATTGGATTTATTAAATTTTCTTGCACTACTGCAGTCTGGTATACTTTGATACAAAGTATTTTAGAGGTTGCCAGTTACAGTCTTTTAGGGATGAGCTGAATGAGAGAGGGCTGAAGTTAGTTTTTTTGCGTATTTGACTGTAGATGATGGGTTTCACTTTATAAAGGTGCTTTCTTAGTAGGAAGGTTGGGGAGTGATCACTGAGGCTGTCAGATAAGCAGCCTGTTATATATGACTGGGGCTCTTATTGACTAGTATCCAATCAAGGGTAGTGTGTTTGTTTGAGTTATTTAACCTAGTAGGTGACTGGACTAGTTGGGTGAAACCATGAAGGTTTACATGATGGGTTGGGTGGTTGCTAGAGCAGGATTGCCAGTCAGTGTTGAAGTCTCCTAGAATTAAAGTTTCTTGGGGTAGGTGATGGGTAGTCTAGCTGAGGAGGTTTTCAAGTGGAGGGATGTTGTGGCCAGGTGGGAAGTAGCAATCTATTATGTTTAAGGTTTTATTTTGGTTTATTTTAAGGTTGGTATATATTATTTCTTCCATACCTATTTGGGGAGCTGCTAACTTTAAGATCTGGATGTCTAGATGCTGCTTAAATATTATAGCTATACCACCTTCTTTTTTGTTTAGTCTGTCTACTCTTAGTATATTGTAACCAGTAGGGAGGATTTGCTCATTAGTAATGTGTGGTTTTAACCACATTTCTGTAAGGATCACTACATCAGAGGAGTAGAAGTCTATGGTGGCATGGAATTCATGCACCTTGTTATATATACTTCTAATATTTAGGCTTATCAGAAGGAGGTCGGTTGGCTTTCTATTGGCTGTGATTTGGGAGAAGATGTGATTTGTAGTCTGATTATGAGGGGAGGGGTTGAAGATTGAGGACCATGATTGGGATGGATGTCTCCACTGAGTGCTAGGGTGGATATGGATGAGATGATTAGTTTTATCAATTTCTGTATAAGCTTGCATATAAGGGAAGTTTTTTGATTGTGTTCTGTGGGCAATAGGTATGGTGGTAGGGTTATGTTAGGTTGTGGGGTTGTTTTTTCGTTTAGGTATTGTGATCTGTAGTCTATATAGAGGGTGTATTGGGAAGGTTGTTGACCTGATGAGAGAGTAGTAGAGTAGAGGTGAGATATAAGTGGTGGTACAGTGGTAGTGGTTGAGTGCGGGAATGGTGGAGGTTTGGTAAGATGTGATGTATGCATGGAGTGCATGCAGTGAGTATAGGTATGATGTGCTTGTACATATTAGCTGAGAAGGAGGAAGTATATGTGTAGTGATGTTATAGGTTGTTTGAAGGGTGGGAGTGGTTGCTGTTTGTAATAAAGGTAGGACCACTGGGGGTGGGTGGAAATTGGGGGCAGGGAGGGGAGTGTAGCAGGCAATAGATGAAGGAAGACTATCAGTAGGTTTATAGGTTATAATGAAAAGGGCTGGCCCTGATTAGGCTGCAATTGTTCTTGTGGGGAGGGGGAGGATCAGAATAGACCAGAAAAGTGGTGGATAGCCAATAGTATGATGAAAAGGGCTGGCCCTGATTTCACAGATATGCAAGTCTGCAGAAACAATAAGAAAAGGCAGTAAGTACTCTGACTTGCTTGGTTTGCATACCTGTCTTACTGAAATAAAATAAGCCAATTTTACCAAGGAGTTATGTGGAAATTAGGAAGACAAGAATTTATAAGAGAAAAGGTTTAGTAGAAGTAGAAAAACAGCAGAGCATACAAATAGTGCAGCATATAAAGACAGATTACAGCTAGAAGTTCAGAATGGGGGTGCAGCTAATGTTCTGAAACAATCAGGAAAATCGGTAGGTACTTTGGACTTACTTCTTTTGCATACCTTTCTTTTGAAATAAAATAAACACTTGTAACCAGGAGTATATGGGATTTAGAAAGACCACAAGTTATAGGATAAATGATTTAGTAATACTAGAAAAACAACAGGGCTTTCAAATAGTTGAAACAGCTTGCAAAGGGAGACTGCTGTTAGGAAGTACAGTATGGGGAGGGGGCAAGCTAACGTCCGTGATGGAGTGTTTTTCTTAAAAATAGAAATTAAACAAGGGCTAGCAATTAATTTTGTCTGGAGGATAAAACATACTTGTATATTTTGAAAATAACATTCATCCCAAGATTGCCCAGTTCTGTTAAAGAGTATTGCAGGCCAATAGATCGAACTTGGCTTGGTGGGGATCCAGGGAAAGTAGAATTAAAAGGAGAAGCTGGGAAGAAAAATAATCAATATTAACACTTAAAAAATGCAAAAGATACAAAGCTGCTAACAGAGGAGTGGAAGGAAAAGAAAAACTAGGTAATCTATACACAGATAAATGCCTCACTTTGTAATAATGTGTAAATTAAGACACGTTTTGTCAGTTTTCACATTCAACAGATTAATGCAGTTGCAAATATATAGGAATACTGACACCAGTTAAGTGGTATAACACATTCTAAACCAATATGTGAGGAAATGTACACACTAATAACTAGGCATTTTTTAAAAAAAAATGCAATAATAAAATGAGCAGCAAAGAAATAATATTCTAACAATAAATGCTCTACACAAGTAAAGCTCTAACAAGTCTATACTCTAGTAAATACAGTATCTGAGCCACACTAATACAATGGCTAGATAAACAGTTTCAAGCGCACAGAGGTACTGAATATATTGTCTCCCATAAAAATTACATGTCTAGCTTCATTACACTTTACAATGGTGTAAATCAATATCAATACATTTTTACAAATGAAGAGAGCCAAATATGAAAAATAAACTTAGGTATGAGCACTCCATCCAAAGAGACAATCAGCTACACCAAGGAGATTTTAAAAATGGCTCCTGTAGCTTAAGAAAGCTAGGTTAGGCTGTAATAGGTCTTGTGGGGGAGGGGAGGACAGAATAGACCAGAAAAAGTGGTGGATAACCAAAAGTATGATGAAAAGGGCTGGCCCTGATTTCACAGATATGCAAGCCTACAGAAACAATAAGAAAAGGCAGTAGGTACTCTGACTTGCTTGTTTTGCATACCTGTCTTACTGAAATAAAATAAGTCAATTTTACCAAGGAGTTATGTGGAAATTAGGAAGACAAGAATTTAAAAGAGAAAAAGTTTCGTAGAGGTAGAAGAACAGCAGAACATACAAATAGTACAGTATAGACATATTGCAGTTAGAAGTACAGAATGGGAGGCAGCTAATGTTCTGAAACAATCAGGAAAACCAGTAGGTACTTTGGACTTATTTGTTTTGCATACCTTTCTTTTGAAATAAAATAAACACTTGTAACCAGGAGTATATGGGATTTAGAAAGACCACAAGTTATAGGAGAAATGGTTTAGTAATACTAGAAAAACAACAGGGCTTTCAAATAGTTGAAACAGCTTGCAAAGGGAGACTGCTGTTAGGAAGTACACTATGGGGAGGGGGCAAGCTAACATCCGTGATGGAGTGCTTTACTTAAAAATAGAAATTAAACAAGGGCTAGCAATTAATTTTGTCTGGAGGATAAAACATACTTGTATATTTTGAAAATAACACACATCCCAAGGTTGCCCGGTTCTGTTAAAGAGTACTGCAGGCCAATAGATCGAACTTGGCTTGGTGGGGATCCCGGGAAAGTAGAATTAAAAGGAAAAGCTGGAAAGAAAAATAATCAATATTAACACTGTTAAAAAAAATGCAAAATATACAAAGCTGCTAACAGAGGACTGGAAGGAAAAGAAAAACTAGATAATCTGTACAGAGATAAATGCCTCACTTTGTGATAATGTGTAAATTAAGACACGTTTTGTCAGTTATCACATTCAACAGATTAATGCAGTTGCAAATATATAGGAATACTGACACCAGTTAAGTGGTATAACACATTCTAAACCAATATGTGAGGAAATGTACACACTAATAACTAGGCATTTTTTTTAAAAATGCAATAATAAAGTGAGCAGCAAAGAAATAATATTCTAACAATAAATGCTCTACTCAAGTAAAGCTCTAACAAGTCTATACTCTAGTAAATACAGTATCTGAGCCACACTAATACAATGGCTAGATAAACAGTTTCAAGTGCACAGAGGTACTGAAAATATTGTCTCCCATAAAAAATACATATCTAGCTTCATTACACTTTACAATGGTGTAAATCAGTATCAATACATTTTACAAATGAAGAGAGACAAATATGAAAAATAAACTTAGGTATGAGCACTCCATCCAAAGAGAAACTCAGCTACACCAAGGAGATTTTAAAAATTGCTCCTGTAGCTTAAGAAAGCTAGGTTAGGCTGTAATAGGTCTTGTGGGGGAGGGGAGGACAGAATAGACCAGAAAAAGTGGTGGATAACCAAAAGTATGATGAAAAGGGCTGGCCCTGATTTCACAGATATGCAATCCTACAGAAACAATAAGAAAAGGCAGTAGGTACTCTGACTTGCTTGTTTTGCATACTTGTCTTACTGAAATAAAATAAGCCAATTTTACCAAGGAGTTATGTGGAAATTAGGAAGACAAGAATTTCTAAGAGAAAAAGTTTAGTAGAGGTTGAAGAACAGCAGAACATACAAATAGTACAGCATCTAAAGACAGACTGCAGTTAGAAGTACAGAATGGGGGACAGCTAATGTTCTGAAACAATCAGGAAAACCAGTAGGTGCTTTGGACTTACTTGTTTTGCATGCCTTTCTTTTGAAATAAAATAAACACTTGTAACCAGGAGTATGTGGGATTTAGAAAGACCACAAGTTATAGGAGAAATGGTTTAGTAATACTAGAAAAACAACAGGGCTTTCAAATAGTTGAAACAGCTTGCAAAGGTAGACTGCTGTTAGGAAGTACAGTATGGGGAGGGGGCAAGCTAACATTCATGATGGAGTGCTTTACTTAAAAATAGATATTAAACAAGGGCTAGCAATTAATTTTGTCTGGAGGATAAAACATACTTTTTGTATATTTTGAAAATAACACTCATCCCAAGGTTGCCCGGTTCTGTTAAAGAGCACTGGAGGCCAGTAGATCAAACATGGCTTGGTGGGGATCCAGGGAAAGTAGAATTAAAATAAGTTTTTGTATATTTTGAAAATAACACTCATCCCAAGTTTTAATTAGCAAATGCTTAGAAAAGCGAATGCTAATTAAGCAACCCCTTTTAAGCAAAAGCTTAAAATCTTGAACACCTGGAACAGCAAATTTTTTCCCCTGGGAAAAAATTAGCTGTTCCGAGAAACACACACACAACACAAGCACACCAAAAAAACAGCAATCCACACACATACACATAAAATTCTACATCTACCCTACACTGAACTGTACATACACTAATATCTATCCACTTACCTTAACCCAAACCCTAACCCTAAGGTCCTTACCTGACCCGGACCCTAACCCTAACTCACCTACCCTGCCCTAACCCTAATGTCTGTCACTATCATACACTCACTTCACCCGCACCCTAACCCTAACTCAGCTAACCCGTGCCTTAACCCTAACGTCCACACAATCGCACACTTACCTGAACCTGACCCGTACCTTTCCACTACAGTGCTGAAAATAGTGAAGCCACAGAAATGGCCAACAAAATTCTTTCCCTAGGAAAAAATTTGGTGTTCTGCAGCTTCGCTATTTTCAGCGTTCTCTGTTTTGGGGTCGATATTAGAACATTCGATGTTTTAAAACTTTGATGTTCTAATATAGACCCTAATTTGCTGGTGTAATAACATGGATCTCAGGTTATGAATTCTTTTGTAGGTGAATGAAGGTCTGTCACCAATAATTTCTGGCTAAGTCACCATTTCCTAAAATAATCTTCCAGTTGTCTCTGAGTATGTATCTGATAAGATGCATGTCACTGGAAATAGAATGTGGAAAAATCCTGGTGTATTTAACCAATAAAGTATTTGTGGAAATCAAATCATTTTCCTTGCTTGCCATAGTTTCTGGATGATTTTTCATCAAAATAAGTTTGGCTTTGTTTGATCTGAGCAGAAATACTTCCTTGATGATTTTCATAAGCCGTTCAATGTTGTAGTCTTTTTGGAGGAAAAGCAATTTTAAATTTCTGCTTCTTCCTCAAAAATAGTTTGTTTGCTGGTGAGCCTACTAAGTCTGTTGAATTGTCCTTTTATCACCCCTATCTTCATATGAAAGAAATGTTGATTTTTCCTATGTAGGTATTGATTAACAAAGGTCTCTTTTCTGAAAATTTTACTTGCAAATTGAGAAGCTCCTATATCTAGGGAAACTGTGATGTCCAAATAATTGATGGCCTTTCCTACGCCACTCATAGTGAACCATAGAAATGCAGCACTGGAATTAATGAAGTCAGGCAATTGATATAGTTCTACTTTGCATCCTTTCCTTAGAAAAATGAGGTCATCTATAAATCTCCAGTAAAAGACTACCTTTTCAAACAAGGGGTAAGGTTTGAGGTACCTGCTTCCACCAAGATATTACCAGATTAGAAAATGTGTGGGCTACTCTTGCCCTCATATCAACTCTTGTTTTGTATTCATAGTACTTCCCTTGAAACTTGAAAAAGTTGTTTTCTAAAAACACTTCCAAGAAGACACAAATAGTGTTTATTATGTCATTGTCAAAGTCAGAAAACCTTGCAAGGTAACTTTTAACAAAGTCAATGGCTGTGTCCTGCTGAATGCAAGTGTATAAACAGACTACATCAAATGACACAAAGACATAATCATCGTGGATGTTCCCAATGACACCTAGTAGCTCCAACAAGTGCCATGTGTCTTTCAGGTAGACTTCAGATGGTTAGACAACTGGATTTAGAAGATGGTCAAGAAAAACTGATGCATCTCCTGTCTTATGATCAGCCACAACTACTGGTCTAAACAGAGGATTGAACCTATCTTTGTGTATTGTAGGTATACCAAAGAGTCTAGCCATTTTAGGCTGATCAGTTTTCAGAAATGTGTATACCTCATGGTCAAAGTTTTCTTGGCACACCAGGTCAAACAAAATTGTGTTGATGTTTGAAGAACTCCTGTTTATATTTTCAACTGTGATTTCTTCGTAACAATCTATATCGGCTAGGAGGTTTCTAATGGCAATGTTGTAGTCAGCATTGTTCATAATTACTGTCATACTCCCTTTGTCAGCTCTCATGACCCATATTTCTTTGTTGGTTGAAGGTTACTTTAAGGCAAGTTTTTCTTTCAATGATAAACTGTATGTTTTTGGTCTGTTACTTAACTTCATTCTTAAGTCTTTCTCGCATATATTGTGGAATACTTGAATAGTATTATGAAGTGTAGGATTATATGTACTTCTATAGGTAAATTTATTTTGTTTTTTTCTGTGTGACACCCCTGCACTGGCCAAGTAATCAAGGAGCCTCAGTCCTCACCACTAGCACCAGTGAGAAACATACACATTGTGAGGATGACAAGTACACATACAGTAAAGTACAATTTCCCTTAAGAGCACACAGAGATCACAGTCAGTCTGGGGCTGGTTTTTCCCTCTTTCTCTAGATCCCCCAAAAGACTCCACACTGGAACAGCATTAGAGTTAAGATCTCAGCTGAGTGGCCAAGCTAAAACCACCAGCACCCTCTCAGTCCAACCAGTGCTTCGTGTCCCTGTTCAAGTAGCTGACACACACACACTTTGAGATTTGATTAATCTACAAACACACATAGATACACACCTGGGGAAGGCTGGCACAGGTTTACTAGCTAAGCCCCCTTCTGCCCAGACAATGAGGTAGTACCAGCTGCCACCAGCCACCCTTACTTATCAACTACTATAAGACCCTTACCAAAGGGTGTCCAATCCTACTGTGTAATGTTACTGTTATCCAAATGGTAAGTATGAACAATACTTTCAAGGCTATTTAGGAGTGGCCTGTACAGTGTCATCAAATACATAATACATATGCAATTACTCTAAGAGCTTAAATATCTCTAAACAAACCAATCACAATTAAAAGGTTTAAATATATTTAATAATAAATAATAAAAGAACAAGACAATACTCAAACAACACAGTAACTACAGAGTTCAGAATCACAGGAAATAGTTTAAAACAACATTGCAGGACAGTCTCAAATAAATACAGAAAACATCTAAACTAATCTTTACTATATTCCTATCTATATCTAAGAGAGATTACTGTACCCTAGACTTACTTACAAAACAAGACAAATTCAGATAAGTGGATGTTCTTGCTAGGTCTAAGGCAAGACACAAAATGCTAATCTCTCTCTCTCTCTTGAGAGAGAGTTCATAAATCAATATCACATTGTACTGCTCAGTTAACCTGGATGACATCAGTTTTTGTCACCTGCTTTCATTTCCCATGCTAACCAGATACTAACATCTCTGTCTTAAAAATACTTATCTCTCAGATGTCCAGCTGCTAGGAAGTCACAGAGCAATAAAAACACTTTACATTTTAAACATTAGTAATTATTTCTGTTTCAAGACAATAGAAAAAAAATTCTAGCTCTAGATATCTTGTCTCTTTCAATGAACCTGAGAGATAAACACAATCGTAAAACAATTTCTACTTATTTTCTTAAGAGTTTTGCAAGCTAACTCTCTATGTTCTACCTTCTATAATTAAAACATATATTTGCACAAGTATCCAGTTTATATACATTTCTGTCCTTTTCCAGTAGGGTATACTATGGTCACATTCTTGAAGCTCAGTGCATAACATACAGTTCTCTTACATTTGTAGGACAAGCATATGAATCATATTACTATTCACAAATGACATATGATTACAAAATTCCAGATAGCTGGGCTGGCAGTATCATATTTCTATAAAAATCATACTTCTATTTTTCAAGTGACATATAATTATTTACAAAATTCCAGATAGCTGGACTGGCAGTATTTCCCTGGGTCACAGTCTGAACTGGGGGATGTCATGTGACACAAATTGTAGATTCAACTTCCGAACATATAGTTTCAAGTCAATTAAAACCTTAGTGATGTTCGCTGATTGAGTAGGAACAAATGGAAAACCTTTTCTATGTACTGATAAACGATGGCTCCTCAGAGAGATTAAGGACCTCTGTATTATTATTCATTGTTTTTCATTTTTTTCTCCCTCCCCTTGTTTGATTTTTTCCCCCTGTTCTGCCATTGTAGAGTTCATATGCTATTGGAGAAATTCAAGATAAACGGAGCTGGTGAAAGAACAGAAGGTTGGTTTTGGTTGCAGATGTTGCTAGTGGCCTAGCTTTGTAAATGTGACCAGTCTTCAATTCTTAAATTGACTCTTATTTCTGCCTCAACTGTATTAGCTAACTGAACTGTAACTGGCTTAGGAATTGTGTTAGCCTTATTATTTGGGAGGTAAGCTGACCCTGAACTGTAAGTCTCCGAGTCTCTCTGGATTTTGCCATGCTTCTAGTTAATGATAATATCAGTTAACCTGTTGGCTTTAGCTGAAATGCCACTGTGTAGGCTACTAAGTTGTGGGAAACAATTGTATTTTTTTACATTTCAGTCTAAACTTCGAATCTCTTCTTCTAAATGGCGAACTTTAATTTTATAATCTTCTACCAATAATTTCCTCAAAGAGATTCTGGTACTATTAAATAACTTGACTAGTTCACAAAACAGTTTGTCTCTCAGTTTTACACCTTTCGGAAATTTATATACTCTTAAACCGAATGTTATTTGTTCAAAACAAATACATTCCTCTAGATACAAAATTTCATATTGCCATGTTTTAAATTTTATGAAAAGATTTTACAAATTGAAAAAGTCATTTTTGCAGCATTCATATTCATTTATGTTAGACGTGCTGCTTCTGTGAAATGTCTCAGAGCCATAAATTACACCTAATACAATGTCTTTGAGTGGGTTATCTGCATTTTTCAATAAATCATTAAGTTAACCATCCTTACCCAATGAAGTCACTGTAGATGTGTCCTCATTGTTGTCAAGAGGGGCCAAGATGTTGTTTATATAATGTTTGGGGCAAAATACCTGATTTGATGATGTCCCAGCTAGAGTGGAGTTTTGGTTTCTTGTTTTAAGCCCTCTTGCTGTGAGGCGACAACATTAACCACTGTACCACTGCGCCCCCTTATATATATATATATATATATATATATATATATATATATATATATATACACACACACATACATATAATTACTATTATAGTTTTATATATATATCTATATCTAATCTATACATAGATTAGATATAGATGTAGATAATTCTATATATTATATAATTATATATATATATATATATATATATATATATATATATATATTTATAATATATATTATAATTATATATCTGCTTTATTTCCTTAGCACAACTTTCATTTAGTCCAGCATTGCATAAATTGCTCAATTCTTGCCTTTCTTTAAACCTTACTCCTCCTACTGAACATTGTTTTGCATGTATTGTTTGTGCAAATTCTGTTCATTTCTATGTAATTTGTACCTTCCCTTTTCTAAAGATCCAATTTCATGTGCTTTTATTTTTTTACTATATTCAATATTTCAAACACAGCTGGTTTAGGTTTTTTGATTTCCATTTTCAAGTATTTGCTTTTTGCAAGTCAATAGAATTAAAGTTAATAAGACCTTACTATGTCTAGACAATTCAGATACTGAGTCCTGACTCAAAAGAATAATTTCCTTGTTTACAGCCATTTCATTCCCCAGTATTTTTGATAGATTATTCTGTAGGAACTTTTTAAAATCTGTCATC
Source organism: Protopterus annectens (assembly GCF_019279795.1). Taxonomy (NCBI): domain Eukaryota; kingdom Metazoa; phylum Chordata; order Ceratodontiformes; family Protopteridae; genus Protopterus; species Protopterus annectens. The sequence goes on along the minus strand of NC_056735.1, from coordinate 1,365,149,305 downwards.
TTGTTACACTCCCATAAAAACATGCTCCCAGTTATTTCTTTCTTCCTCATCACACCTCTAACATTTGCTATCTATCTGAGGAAAAAATTCTTTGAAGACTGCTTGGGGTACAAAAATACCTATGCAAACTCTTCTAAGCAAAAATCCTAAACCTTCTGGACTTTGTTGCATATATGAGATCCATACATATGTCCTCTCACTGTTACCTTGTAAACTGTTTTTCCATTCTCTCTTCCTAAACTTTTGTAACCTCCTGTGATTGAGTCGCAGTTATCATGCAATATTTCTTATGCCCTTCTAATTATTGAGGGGATAACTGAATTACACATCATAAAATAATTTTTGTTATGGGTATTTCTGCAAGTATATTTATGAATATCTCATGATCATTTGGAGACATTGAATGTGTCAAAGGGCAGGCTATAAACTGACAATTTGTTTTGTTTAGAGAAAGATGGAGTTCAGTAACTTCAGTTTGTGGGTCACATGGAATTTTCTTAGATATAATGTGGTTTCTGATGAAAACAGAGACAATGAGACACTTTTGCAATTTACCTTATTTCTAAATATATATTGTGTGCTAAACCAAAGTAAGGTGGGAGTACGATCCTTACAGTGAAACACAGTCTTGTTACAGCACAGATATGGATGAGTTCAAGTTGTAGAAGAACCATAGCATCAGGAAGTTTATTATTTATACTTCAGACACAGAAGAGCAACCATGAAATAGTCTGAATTGGAGTAGACAGCAATTTTATCTGCTATGTTGTGGTGTCTAGTAGTCAGATGTTAGTTAAAAAATGTGACATAGAGATATCAAAGGTTTTGGCCAGTATGTGGAAGCCAAGGGACAAGAACTATTGGCTGTCCCTTGCAAAGCAATCCTGTCTGACTAGCATCTCATCCCGGGTTGAAACAAACTGACCCCCCCAAAAAAATATCAGTTTCTTGACCAATTGTTGCAGGCATTTTTTTTTATTTTTATTTATATATCATTTTGGATGAAGGTAGGATTCCAATGAGGACCAGAGCCATTTGATATATGCATTGTGATATCAACCTTGTGTCTTTCTGCATGCCACACAGTACTGATCACTACACGTCATTCATATCAGAGCTGTAGCAGTTGCCAGTTCCAGATGTAGTGCCCCATGTGAAGAACAAAATAAACTTGCCACTGCTTAAGTCTGGTGCTACAGACCATTCCCCCCCATTCTTGGCTTTTCAGTGAAGAGCAAAAATGTAGCAATCAGCTTGCTACAGCTTTATCATACAGCACTGAAGGCTAAACTGCATTTATTATTTGCAAGAACTACACATCCTGATCATGCCCTGTAACACCTTGTGCCCAGAGCAGCTGACCTCTTTGCCTCACTCTTGCTACACTTATAATTCATATCTCCATGGGCTACTACAAGGTTCTAGTCATATTTGTCAGGTGTGAAGGACTGATGAGCCCTTCTAATGTCACTGATATTGGCACAGAAGAGAAAACAAACTGCCACACAACCTTTGACCCTCCTTGTTAGCATGAAATTCATGTGGTTCACAATGGAGTTACCATTTAATAGCACTCACAGATTTATCAGGCATGGAAGGTTTAGAGTCTGCTGACTGGTTATTCTTTAACATGTTTAAGTGTGGTGATATTATATTGTTAGATTTCTGATGAAACTTTGTTTTCCTGGTTCTAGGAGGTTTGAGAACTGTCTTTGTAACAGCCACACCATATGTTAGTTTGTTTGCTCATGTGGTGGTGTTGTGTGATGCCCCCCGACATCCTTTTAGGTGAGAGGGTAGCTTCTCTGTTGTGTACATACTTAACACTTCTCAAAAGTTGTATCATATTTGTCTAGTAGCAGTCCATTATCTATGAGTATTTGCTAGTTCCTACATTGTCTAAGAACAGTGCTATGAGGCTGACAACAGAAGGGATAAAAGCAGGTTGGTCATTCTCAATAGCCCAGGAGGTTGATTACTTATGATGATTAAAAACAATAACTATGTAGATTACAGCTAATACAATAAGTGCAGGAGATCTTAAGTGGCAGAAGTTAAAAGAACCAACAATGGCAATAGTTATAGTAAACAACAACACCTGTTAGAGTGTTAAAATGTAAAGCAAGGCAAGAACAACAAAAGTGAGTGTGCAGTTATAACAGTAGCAGTTATTACAAGAAGCTTTGTCAGATCAAAGAAAATGTGACAATAATATGAACAGATGACTTGAGTGACAGCTAAATAATAGGAGCAGTAACAACAGTAGAACAGCTACAAGCAAACTGGGGCTCAGAGAGCAGCTAAGGGCAACACATAAGAGAAAGGTGGCAGCAAGATAACAGAAACAGCTTCAAAATAATAGAAATGGCGTCAAGGGTAGTAACTGGAGTAGGACCAATGCACTACTGTGGCTCTCTAGGCAGCTGTGGGCAACTATATACAGGGAGGCAGATACACTTACAATAGTTATAATAGTTATTAGAAAAGTCAGCAATGGGCAGCCACTAGTTATGGAGTGCCAGAGACTGCCAAAGCATATTAGTGAAGGCAAAGCAGATAAGCTACTGGGCAATAGCCTCCTCTCCTCTCCTCTCCCTAGACTAAAACAGCAATGAATCTTTCACAGCAAGACCACTCCTCAAAGCACAAATAAAAGTAGTTAGCACGATTTACTCAATAAAATTAATATATTAGAATTATCCTAGATTTGAGGGGACAGTGATGCCGTCAAATCTAATAATGCAGGTCATAGTGAGAAGTATTCATCTTTGTGTATATCACCTCATAGCACAGATTGCTGACCAGGGCAGGCATTCTGAACTTATGACAACATATTAAAACCTAGAAAAGGTCAAAAGAGCATATCGGCTATTAGTAACAAGGCTTGTTTAAAGGCATAAAACAATCAAGAGCACAGAAACATCAATCAGTCTCACAGCAAGATCACTTACAGCACAAACAAAACTGTACAGCTGGTACAACATACTTAGTAAAGTGAATAAATTAGACTGATTTCAGGCCTTCTTATGTCAGTGGTACAGTCAAATCCAATAATTTGGATCTTAATGATGAGTTAATATGAAACTACTGACATTCCTGTTATACTTACTCCTGTTAATCTGGTGAGAATACCCTTGTATGTTTGAATTACAATTTTTTTTTTCATAAAAGCAGCATATTTATTTCCGTTGAATAAATGACTTGCATGCCTGCTCATTTCCAGTCTGGGTAAGAATTTAGATTAGTACAATATATGTCATCAACTGCCAATCATTAGCGGACCGGAGTTCCGCTGTGGCAACCCCTAACTGGGAAAAGCCAAAAGACACAACAACAACAATATATGTCATAAAATAAAACACAGAGTCTAAATGGACTACATTAATCTGTTGTCTGTTGGTGATCCCCATTTATGTTTCAGCTACTACCTTTCTCTCAGTGCACATTACTTAACATTACTTGATTGAACCAAGTAGAGTCAGATGTTATCAGATATGTCAATTGGAATTCTTAGATTGAGATGTGGTAATCTGGGGTAAAGTCTGATATGTCAAGTGGAATTCCTAGATGAAGATGTGGCAATCTGGGGTAAAGTCTGATACAGCAAGTGGAATTCTTAGATGAAGATGTGGCAATCTGGTGTAAAGTCTGATATGGCAAGTGGAATTCTTAGATGAAGATGTGGAAATCTGGGGTAAAGTCTGATACGGCAAGTGGAATTTTTAGATGGAAATGTGGTAATCTAAGGTAAAGTCTTGTATGTCAAGAGGAATTGTTAGATGGAGATATGATAATCTGGGGTGAATTTTGCTCACTGTGATGCCTAGGAGGATGGTACGGCCAAGAAAAATTCCTAATAATGGCGCCGTACAATGTGGATAGTCCATCACTATTATTGAAGACCATTCTGTGGTTTTATTTTCTCCAGAGCTCTAATCCCATTCCTTTGGGTAATATATCATTACTACTTTGCTTGCATATCTCAGGTTAATGAAAGCAAGCCTTAAACAATAGTGCAAATCAAATACAATGATCAGCATCAGGAGCCATTATCATTACATCTCTAATTATTTAAGTAACTTAACATTCCCTATACTGGTGGATAGTCTAAGCATAGTTTTCCTGCTTATATTCCAGGCAAATATATTTTGATGGAACAACACCATATTGTGAATACAGTGTTATCTTTGTCACAAAATATGATGGCGTTGCACAATAAACCTATTGATAAGAATACTTTTGCAAACAGTAAGTAGTGCTGACAATAGGAATTTGTCTGCCATATGTTATTAATGTATATCACAATAATATTCAGACAAATCCCTTTGTACATGAATATTGGCAATCCACTGTTTAAAAGTAATGTAAGACAGGTTTTGGTTATATAAGAATATTCTCCTTACTTGGTAAATTAAAGTTTCTTTGAAAATGTTACTTTAATACAGGTAACTATCTGAGCTAAAACTTTAAGAAATAGAGAAGCTGTCAAAAGCTGCTGTGGTATTCATCCCTCAAAGAGCTATCTTTTTAATTTCCCACTCCTGTGGCAATCAACATGAATGGAGCATCTAATGATTTACCTCATATTTTTAATATGCTTGTATGGCTTAAGAAACCCCTACTGATGTATAACTTTTAATTATGATAACTATTGCTTTGCTTGACTTATTCTATTGTGCTCATTTGAAATAAAAGCATGCACAGAGAAGTTAGCTGAGCATATCATAGTGAAAGAACCTAGACATATTCACTGGATTTCTCTGCATGTGGGCAAGTGCTAATTTTAAAATGCCAAAATAAGCATTCCAAGGGTAGCACTGTCACATGGCAACATTAAATAATAGTCTTTCTAAAACCTTTTGACATCTTGTTTTCAGCTGTGCAGGTCTACACAGTCCTCACACCACAGTTCATCTGTTTCCAGGGAAACAAAATTATTCAGAACCATTAAGGACTTATCCAGAGTGGTTCACACAGTGCATTTTTAAAAGGAAATTAAAATGTGACAGGGTAGTAACAGCCCTATCACCATGCTATGCAGTAAATTCTGTGTGCATTTGTCACTTAATGGTAGGGGTTTGCATCATACTGCATTTACTCTCTAACATTCATCCTGGGTGATTCCCACATTTATTTATTGCATGTATCCACCGTGTAGCCCTTTTGTTACACTAAGATAGAAAATACAGCTTAATACCATCACTTCTGCATTTTTGTTTATGGCATGTGCACTATTGTGTATTTGTATAGGGGAGTTACAATCATTAAAGCAACAAATGGCTGAAATGGGAGGTTGGGAAAAAGGATTTCTCCTCAGGTAGACTGCTAACCAGAAAAAGTACTTCCCTCAAAAAACAATATCTGCAAAGTTTTACATCCAAGATAAACAGATGATTAAAAACTTTATTCTGAAGTTTATATAATAGAAGCACACATGGTAAGAATAAAAAAATTGCAGGATTTCAAGAACACTATAACTTTGATCAATACATTTTAGAAATAATTTTGAACTTGGTTTATTGTACAACCTAGAAGCAAAGCAACTGAGATGTGAAATGATGTGACTGTTAGAAAAATTCAGACTATGGCATATATTTCTAAGGCATGTCAATTTTTGATGCACAGGTTACAATAATTTATGACACATATAGATTTTTGTGCAAAACCCAGTGAGCACTGGGGAGTTGAGGGCAATAAAAAGATTATTAAAGTTACTTAGTATGTGCATCTTTTCATAAAGAAATGAGGCAATAGGCAGTTTTATGCAACTCAAAAGAATAACCAGAGATGTCCTTCATGGTTCACTATTGCAGTCATCACTGTAGGGTTCTTCCTGCCAGCAGCAGCCCCCGATCGGCCAGAATCCCAAAGTCTGGATCGGGCGCCAGCTGAGGTCGCATTTATCCTGACATCAATGTGTCGGAAGGTATAAAGACCTCAGCTGACGCCATTTCCCCAGTCTTTCTTGCTGCGCGGTGCCCTTTGCAGTTCACTGATGCCGGTCAGCCTGTTCCTGTTTGTTTTTGGATCTAATCCCAGGATTTTCGTTTTTTACAGATAAGTACCCCGTTGGGGAGGTCTTTTTCTTGCTCCAGTCAGATGTCAGAAAAAGTTAATAATTGTATTTCTTATGGGAAGCAAATACCTCATAGGGATTTTCACTCTTACTGTATTCCCTGCCTGGGTCTTGACCACGATGTTGCTAATTGTATGTTTTGTGCCAGATTTAATCAGCGTACTATTAGGCATAGATATAACTTTGCCTTTTACTATTTTGGAAAAAGGTTTAATTATAACATGTCTTCAGATTCTTTTCCGGCTTCTGGGGTGTGTAAGAGGCGCAGGGATGCAGACAGGCCTCCGAGATCCACAGCAAAGGATGTTACTCAGTTATTGCCAGATGCTGGTTCGACGGTCGTCAATGAGGCGCCTTTGCAGCCCCCGTTGTCCGCCTCTTTTGAACCAATTGCCTGTACCAACTCTGGTGTGGAGCTGATGGGGTCTTCAGAATTGCCAGGGACTGGACCTTCGGATACTGCTCCCTCAGTTGGGTCCAGAGCCGGTAGGCAGGTACCGGCTTCTGAGGGAGTTCTCAGGCCTTCACAGCTTCCTGTAAATGTGGATTCAGGTTTACATGCTAAGTCAAAGTCTAAGGCTCCAGCTAAAGTGAAGTGGCTAGCACAGGCACCTTTTGATCAGGGTCCTAGGCCTCAGAGGCAGATGCTTAGGATGGCTGAAGATCTCTTAACTATGATCAGGGGTTCTCATCCCCCTCCTGACAAGAAGCCTAGATTACAGTCCGATTATGATTCTTCAGACCAAATTTCTGTTTCTTCTGCTTCTTCCCTTGAGCAGGATTATGCTTTTCCTCTTTATGAGGATTCTGATGCTGAAGATTCCTTTCCTTCTGCCTCTCCTCCTGAGGATTATTCTTTTGGTGAAACTTTGCATGATATGAGGGTGCATTTTCATTGGGAAGGGCAGGAATTCTCTGAATCCAAGAAAAGGCTTAGGGATTTTCTTCTTCTCCCACAACATAAGCCTCTGGCTATTCCTCCTGTATTGGACATTGTTGATGATGTTTTTTCAGAAGCTTCTCTCTCTCCTGATTCTTTTCCCCCTACTCCGGCCAAACCGGATAGGTATTATAGGGTTCCAGATTCTCATAAATTTCTTTTTAAAAATCTTTCGCCTGATCCAGTAACAATTTCCCAGGGTCCTAAGGGTGTTAAAGCAGCCTCTGCTAAAAATCCTATTCCCTTTGACCGAGAGTCCAGGGCTTTGGAGAGATGGGCTAAAAAGGTTTATACTTCTGCTACATTGTCTATTAGGGCTTTGAACTGTCAATTTCATATGCTGAAGTATCAGAAATACCTTTTGATGTATTTCAACAAAAGATGTCAGCTGTGTCTATTGATGCAGATAATCAGGAGTTACAGGATTTATTGCATGCTATTGAACAAGTGGGTAAACATACCCAGCATTGTGGTTTTGATTCTTTGGAAGCTTCTTGTAGGACTGCAATAACTGGTGCTGTTATTAGAATACATGCTTGGTTAAGAGATCAAAGCCAAACTTTTGGATGCCCCTTTGCAGCACAATGTTCTGTTTGGGTCCAAAGCTGAAGAGGTATTGAAGAAAATGGAAGACAAAGCCAAATCTATGCAGACAGTTAAGGATTTTCTACAAGTGCAACCTCCTAGATTTAGCAGACACTGGCCAACTAAACCTTGGTCCTTTCTGGGCTCGGACAGGTCTCAGAGAGCCAGATTCAGGCATTCCAGAGGTACGGAACAGTCACAGTCCCATTTTAGGAATAGGCAGTGGAGTGACCCCTCTCCCAAAGGAGGTGAAAATAAGTCTCAACCCTACCGAAAACAGTCTTTATGACTCTTCCTTTCTGGTTCCAGGGGCGCCTCTCCTGGAAGCTCCTTTGGGGGGAAGGATTTCTCTTTTTTATCAAAATTGGAGCCAAATAACCCGGGACAAATGGGTTCTGGACATAGTCTCAAGAGGTTACAGATTTCATTTCCACACTATGCCAAAACCGAACGGTTGGCCAGACCTGCCACATCATCAGTGGGCAGAGGCACATCGGTAGGTTCAGTCCCTCCTGGCTATGAGGGCCATACAATTGGTACCAAATTTAGAAATAGGGCAAGGTTTTTATTCCAGACTTTTTCCTGGTTCCCAGGAAGGAAAATTCGTGGAGACCAATCCTGGACCTCTCTGTACTAAACACCTTCCTAGATATACCAAAATTCAAGATGCTCACTCTGCAGCAGCTGCTGCCTATGTTGGGCAAGAAAGCTTGGATGGTGACTTTGGACTTAAAAGATGCTTACCTGCATATTCCTATAAGGCAAGAGTGCAGATGGTATCTGCATTTCAAAGCAGGCTCGAAACATTACCAGTTCTCTGTGCTGCCCTTTGGCTTATCTACTGCACCCAGGGTCTTTACGAAGTGCCTGGCACCAGTAATGGCATTTTGCAGACAGACGGGGATTCAAATTTACCCTTATCTGGACGACTGTCTTCTTCAAGTGGACAACAAAGACACTCTACTTCGGCATCTAGCTTTTGTGCAGCATCTTCTTCTGTGCCTCAGTTTCACAGTGAATCTAAAGAAATCAAATCTGGTGCCCACACAACAGATTACTTTCCTGGGTGCTCTGCTGAGTACTTCAACCCAGATGGCTTCCTTAACACCAGACAAAAAAGTGCAACTGGCTTCTTTTTTCTGACACCTGGCTTCAATGAAACAGCTGACTGCAAGAAACATTCTGCAGACTTTGGGTTACATGGTCTCCTGCATTCTGCTAATACCATATGCAAGGCTGCATATGAGGAAACTGCAGTGGTACCTCAAGAGTGTCTGGTCTCAGCATTACCACAGTTTGGAAACAGTGGTCCCGATTTTGCCTTGTCTCCAGCGAGAGTTTCTTTGGTGGGCCGAAGCCTGTCTACAGAACAAGGGGAAGCCTTTTTGTCCTCCACCGACCGACCAAGTTCTGACAATGGATGCCCACATGCACTGGAGATGTCTTCAGGGTGTTTGGATGAAGGAACAAACACACCTGCACATAAATTTGAAGGAGATGCTAGCTGTACAGAATGCCGTGATAGCCTTCAGGGACTTTCTTCTAGCAGGACAATTGTTTATACGGACAGACAACACTACAGTGATGTGGTACATCAACAAGCAGGGGGGGCTCTCACTCTTACCCCCTGTGCAGATTAGCCATGAATCTCTGGTACACTGCTCTGAACTGCAGTGTTGACTTACAGGCGCAATTCCTGCCAGGGAAAGACGACACTCTGGCAGACGCATTGAGCAGACGCATTTCAGATCCACACAAATGGATGTTGGATGTTCGGATATTCAGGATGATTATAAAGGCTTGCAGATGTCCGGACATAGATCTCTTTGCATCCCCCTCAGAATCATCAACTTCCAACATTCTGCACAAGGACCTACCACAAACTAGCATGGAAAGTGGATGCCCTCTCATTCAGTTGGAAACACCTCTCAGAATATGCTTTTCCTCCCTTTCCTCTTCTACCTCGGGTACTTCTGAAGATAAAACAGGACAGACCGCACATGATTCTACTGGCTCCCAATTGGCCTCGGCAATTCTGGTATTCCACTCTGATGACCTTAGTTCAGGAGCCTCCCTGGATTCTGCCTCAAATCCCTCATCTACTGTCTCAACAGGACGGCCGGATACTGCACAGTCATGTCAAGACTCTGCATCTAGCTGCCTGGCAGATCCAGGGTTTGTAAACACCTCTGCCCTTTCCAAACAGGTATTGGATGTAATCCTTGAAGCTAGATGGCCCAGCACTAGAAAATCTTATGTGGGAAAATGGAAAAGATTTTGCTCCTGGAGTCAAGTCCAGGGTGGTGATTCTTCTGTTCCGAACATTCCTCTGATTTTACAGTATCTGACAGAGTTATTACATATGGGCCTATCTTTTTCATCTATTAAGCTTCATGCTTCTGCTATTTCTGCACATTACTATACGGATCCTCTGATTTTTTCTCATCCATTACTTAAACAATTTCTTAGAGGGGCTAAGAATATTCGCCCCCCTATAAGGGCTCCTGTTCCCACTTGGGATCTTAACTATGTTTTGGAGAAATTAACTTTATCTCATTTTGAACCTGCAGCTTCCATGAATTTAAAATTTTTGTCTTGGAAAACTGCTTTTCTTTTAGCTATTACCGCTGCTAGAAGAATTTCTGAATTGCAAGCACTCATGACTGTGGAACCCTTCCTTATTTTGCATCAGGACAGGGTATCTCTATGGACTAATCCCACATTTATGCCCAAGGTGGTTTCGGCAGTGGCCTTGAATCAGTCCATTCATTTGCCTACCTTTTATCCTAAACCTCAAAGTGAGGAAGAAAGTCGTTTGCACTCTCTAGACGTGCACAGACAGCTTCATCTATACCTGGACAGGACCAAGATATTCCGGAAATCTGATCAGGTGTTTGTCGCTTATGCTCCTACTGTTCAGGGGAAAGCAATCACTAAGCAAACTTTCCAAGTGGATTGCCCATTGCATCAAGTTCTGTTACTCTTATCATAGCAATCCGGTTCCTGTTAATGTTAGGACTCATTCTATCCAGGCTACTGCTACTTCAGCAGCTTTTCTTTGTGGGGTTCCTACCAAGGATGTTTTGGAAGCTGCTACTTGGAGTTCTGTACATACTTTTTCTAAGCATTACAACCTCCCTCTCTATTCTAAATCCAGGGCAGGTTTTGCTTCTGCGGTTTTGCAAGGTTTTGTGACCGCTCCCTCTGTTTCTCCTCCAGCCACCCTTTCTTAGCTTTGGGACTCAACCCTACAGTGATGACTGCAACAGTGAACCATGAAGGACATAGTACAGTTATGTACTCTTACCATAAATGTAGATGTTCGAGTGTGTCCACTGTTGCAGTCCAGGTTACCCTCCCTCCTATCCCCTCTTTTGTTTTTTCCTTGAGTATTGTCTGTTATGAGGTATTTTGGCTGCTGAGGTTTTGGGCATGGTTTCTTTTTTAGCCTTTTCTTTCTGGGCACCTCACTTCTGGGGCAAGAAAAACTGGGGAAATGGCGTCAGCTGAAGTCTTTATACCTTCCGGCACATTGGCGTCAGGATAAATGCAACCTCAGCTGGCGCCTGATCCAGACTTTGGGATTCTGGCCAATCGGGGGCTGCTGCTGGCAGGAAGAACCCTACAGTGATGACTGCAACAGCGAACACACTCGAACATCTACATTTATGGTAAGAGTACACAACTGTACTTTTTTTGTACCCAACATCATTCCAAAGAGAGGAAAAAGGGGGTGTCAGATGAGGTGCTGTAAACTGAAGATTGATGACAGATAGTCCTGGGTCATCATGATGAATTTATTTATTTATTTAACATTTGTTAATCGGGAAAGTCCGACTTGGAACAAAGCCGATTTTCAGCGGAGGCCTGGGAAGAAATGCTCCAGATGCATGTCTTTGTAATGTGGGAGGAAACCAGAGTGCCTGGAGGAAACCCACATGAATGCAGGGAGGACATGCAGACTCCACACATAAGGCACCCCAACCGAGAATCACTCAGCTTGGTGAATTACTTTTCCTGACAGGGTGTGGAAACATGTAACATCCTTTACATATATATATATATATATATATATATATATATATATATATATATATATATATATATATATGGGTCCCCTTCAGTCGATCGAACGTTTATAAGTTCGAACCACATATGGCTGAGACCATATGTTCGAACTTATAAAAGTCCGATCTGACTGAATGGAGATCTCCGTACAGAGTGGAAAGGGAAGATCGCCCATTTCCGCAATGTAGTGCGATCTCGGAGTTGGTATATTTAAGTAAGGGGGTGTGGGGGGTGCAGGGGGGGCATAGCCCCCTGCTATAGATGTTTAATTTTGTGTTGTTTTTTGTGGTTTTACGTTAGTTTTCAAACTTTTACAAGTTCGAACATATGGTCTCGGCCATATGTGGTTCAAACTTGTAAAAGTTCTATCGAATGAAGTAGACCTATATATATATATATATATATATATATATATATATATATATATACATATATATAATAAGCAATGGATTTTTGTAACATATGACAGGAAGAACTTAGTCATTAGTTAAAGGTCATGTGCATGGATATGATTCCACTTTTAGCCAACTACTGATATTATGAAGATTTTGGAAAAGATTAAGTTACTTTGTGGCAATACTAATTCCAAATCTTTTTCTCCCTTTTATTTTTTAAGAAATCTCAGCCCAAATGTATTGGCTCTAGTGCTGACATGCTCTATTCACTGCTGTTTCCTACACAGGATGTTTCACTTCACTGGTGACATGGTTACATCATGGTGATGTAGGGCGTTCCTGTTTCCCAAGTGAAATATATCGAGAAAGCACCTGCTGCAGCGTTTTCTCCTTTTTGTAGTGTTCAGATGTAAAATCTATTAACTTTAAGTCAATAAAGGCAATACTTAAAAACTATTTCCAGTTTTGATCTATTGTCCCCAATTAAATTTGGATGTGGTGAAAGCTGACAGGTGTGCTTACAAAGACAGAGAAGAACGCTCAGTCCACCAAATGTGTGCAGTTAGTTTATAATTGATTTATTTACTTGCTTACTTAGTTGCTGTTTGTGACTGATTGCCATATGAGTAAAAGCCAAAGCAAGATTCAGCTAATATGTTGAATAGATTCTTTGCTTCTGGCTAGTTACATCGTAGAAGAAAAAATATGCAGCAGTAACACGACTTTGCAACACCAAAGTGGCATACGTGATGGTGCAGAGTCAGGCAGCTCTATAGCTGAAAGGCAGAAAGATGTGGATTTCAAACCATAGGTTCATAGGTTCATAGGCAAGTACTCGGCTATCTGCCCAAGGGCATCTGTAAGCCTAGCCAGAATGTGTTGGCTTTCGCTGCCCCCTTAGATTAGTTCCCTGTGCCTTTGTCCAGTAGAGCCATTAGTTCCCTGTGCCTCTGTCCAGCAGGGCCACTGCAGTGATCCCCAGTGTAGATATTCTGTTTCCCATCCACTCGTCAAGGTTTCTCTTGAAGTGTGTTAGTGAGGGGCTCTGCCTAATGTAGATTGGAATCGTGTTCCAAAGCATGGGGAGTCTCTGGGACAGGAATCTATCCCTCCAGCATGTCCTATTTATCATTATGGTGAGGTTTAGATCCGTAAAGCATGTGGCTCTCGGGGATTTGTTTTTTTTTTAGGTGGAGCATGTCCATCAATTCTGGGTTAGACATGGCCTTGTATGTCAGGCAGAGATCACCTCTGAGTAAGCGGTATGCAACCGAGTACAGCTGGAGTTTCTTCAGTTGGGCTGCATAGGACATCTGTTTGAGACCAGTAATCCTTTTGGTGAGGTACTTCTGTGGTCTTTCCAGCTGTTGCAGGTGTCTTGTAAGGTACATCCCAAATGGGGCGTTGTACTCTATGATGGGTCTGATGAATGGTGAGTAGAGGGGCACAATAACCTCTTTTGTTCTAGATGCAAACCCTTTTGTGATTAGGTGGGCCACATAGAAGGATTTTCTAACCACCTTGGCAATATGATTATCAAAGGAGAGATTACCTTCTACTTGGGTCCCCAGATCCCTTATTACATTTTCTGTATTTAGGGGACTACCACATATGTGGTAGTTCGTGGGTACTTTGTTTTTTTCATAGGGGATGACTATGCACTTTTTGGCATTTAGCTTGACGCCATAATTTTTACACCAGGTATCCATCTCAGTGAGACCCTTCTGGAGGATGTCTGTATCAGTCGGAGTGTCAGTTATGGCCCCCAGTTTGCAGTCATCTGTGAACTTGGTCAGCCATAGTCCTCCTGTGCTTGCCTGTACCTCTGAGAAGTATATACCGAACAGGAGGGGTCCCAGGACTGAGCCCTGGAGGATGCCACTTGTAACTGGTTTAGAGTCAGACTTAGAACCTGCAACTCTCACCATGTGGGTTCTATCTGTGAGCCAACTGGCAACCCATCTTGTGACGTAGGGGTTTATGTTCAGGCTGGTGAGCTTGTCTATAATGCCAGAATAGAGAATGGTGTCAAAAGCCTTTGCGAGGTCTAGGTAGGCTGTGTGGACTTCCTTTCCCTCGTCTAATGCCTTGGTAACTGTCTCAAAGAAGTCCACCAGGTTTAGGAAGCATGATCTGCCCTTAACAAAGGCAAACTGGGTAGGGTACAATGTTTGGAGGTTCCCAGTGTCTCTGTTAATGAGATCCATGATGATGCGCTCCATAGCCTTGCAGACCAGGCTAGTCAGGCTTATAGGGCGATAGTTCCTGGAGTCCTTTGTAGCTCCACCTTTGTGGAGTGAGATAACTGTTGCTGTGCGCCACTCTATGGGTGCATAACCTGTAGAGAGGCTGAGTTTAAACAGTATGTTTAGGTGAGGGGTTATTTCATTTTGGAGTTCGTGTAAGACACAGCCTGGGACACCGTCCGGTCCCATTGAAGCTGTGTTTTTGGCTTTGGATAGGGCTGTTTCAACCTGTGTATCAGTGACTGCTGGGGGGTCTACATACTTCTGGTATGGTTATGGGCCCTTTAGGGGAAGAGGGGGGGTGAAGTTTGCACTAAACCTGTCTGCCAGAATGTTGGCAATATCATTCGGTTCAGTGTATTTTGTGCCATTCTGCACTAACTCAGAGCAGATCTAAGAGTTTCCACTTAGGTTTTTGACATAGTTAAAGAACTCTTTGTGGTTATCTTTGGAGTCCTTGGCAATTTTTCTTTCGAAGCTAGCCTTGGATGATTTTATGAGGGATCGTAGTTTCTTGCTGATACTGATCAGGGATGTCTTTCCTTCTTGGGAATTTACTCTTTTCTGTACTAGTTTCCTCCTTCTGTTGTATAGCTTGTTTATGGCAGGGGTCTACCAGACTGGTTTCCTTTTTTTGGAGGAGTGAGTCTTGGTTTTGCTTGGGATAGCACGATCCATCCATTCTTGCAGATGCTCATAGAGTGCCTTTGTAAGGGATTCAGCAGCTTGGACAGCATTGTCCTTTAGCATGGGGGCTGTGAACCTTTCCACCTCAGTCTTAAATAACGTGAAGTTTGCTTTTGAAAAGTAAGGTGGAACCAGGTGGAAAAACAGTGACAAAAATGATGAAGGACTTGATCACACTGAATTATCTGGCTAACCAAATACAGAATTACTATTCTCAGATAACTACTTCAGGTAAGAGCACAGTTCACTGCAGGTGATCTTTAAGTTAGACCTGAATTAACTGGTCCTCTTTCTTCTACTGTGGAACTCTTTTTTTTTTCTTTGTAGAAGACAAAATCAAATACCAGACACCAGTCAGCAGACCCTACAAAAGAAATCGATCTGTATTCAGACAGCTTGTATCAAACATTTTCAAAATGACAGTAACATCTATACTAAGTACCTGAACTCTGAAGGATTCACTGAACACCCAAAATACTTCTAATCATATAAATATGTAGAAGTTCAAAATAAATTTGGTGCAGACAAATTAGGTTAGTTATAGCCTAGCTGTCACTCTACAAAGAAGAGGAGAACTGTGAACTTGTCAATAGTTTCCGAGTGTCCCGTCAGTGTCCATGAAAAGAGACACATAATCTGAAGAAGAGGAAAATAATTCTTAATTTAGTTGAGTATGCCATCTGCCTTTTGGGTGCAATAAGTGCCTGGTTCTTATTAGCTTTCTCAGATTGAATAGTAGGGAACATCTAGGGCAATGAAAAGCTTCAGCAAGTGTTCAAACTTGTTTCAACAGTACATTTTAGCAAGGAAGGAACATTAAACTATGAAAGAAAATGACATTCACAGGTTCATAGGTTCATATAAGGTTACTAGGCTATTGACCCTATTGCCTTTATAAGTCTAGCCATGATATACCCTTGTTTGCTTACTGACCAAGTTGTATGGTCTATATTTACAGAGCGAGTCTATGATCAGCACTGACTATTCTTATCCAAGAGGGACATAGTTGACACCCCTGGGGTAAATTTACAGTCTCCCATTCAGTTGTCTAAGTTATGCTTAAATAGAGTCATTGAGGAGTATTGTTTTGTGTGAAATGGGAATTTATTCCAGAAGAGTGGCAATCTCTGGGAGATATATCTGTCTCTCCAGCATGTCCTGTTAATGTCACAGCCTAAGTTAAAAATCCCTAAAATGAGTGAATCTTGTCCCATTTGACTTGCGGATATTCAGCATTTCCATTAGGGCAGGGTCCGAGACTGCTCTGTAGGCCAGGCGCAAGTCACCTCTCAGCAGTCTATAAGATACAGAGTACAGTGACAGGGCCTTCAGTCTGTCCATGTAGGTCATGTGTTAAAGGTCCTGAATTTTCTTGGTGAGAAACCTCTGAGGTCTCTCCAGCTGCTGGAGGTGTCTGATGAGGTACATACAGAAGGGAGCATTGTACTTTATTACTGGTCTAATGAGGGATGAGTACAGTGGAGTTATAACATCCTTAATTCTGGATGCGATGCCCTTACTTATGAGATGTGCAACATAGAAGGTTGTCCTTTCCAATGTAGACACATGGTGATCGAAGCCAAGGTTGCTATCAACCTGTGTTCCCAAAATATCTCATCACATGGCTTGAGCTAAGGGGGGTACTGTTAATATTGTAATATGCATGGACTTCTCCTTTGTCAAAAGGGATGATAATGCATTCATTTATTTAAGTTTAGTTTAAGTCTGTGGCTTTGGCACCACTCATTTTTCTGTGCAAGCCCTTTTTGTAGTATGTCAGCATCATTGGGGAACTCAATGATTGCACCCAGTTTGCAGTCTTCGATGAACTTGGTAAGCCTTAGGCCATCCATTTTCACCTGGACTTCTGAGAAACATATTCCAAACAGTAGGGGACCCAGTACAGATCCTTGTGGTACACCACTGGCATCTGGTCTGCTGGTAGAAGTGGAATCTCCAACTTTGACTGTATGCATTCTTTTGGTGACCCAGTTGGCTGCCCATCTAGTGACATATGGGTTCATTTCCACTTGGGTGAGTTTCTTAATGATGCCTGAGTGAGGGATTATGTCAAAAGCCTTGGCTAAGTCAAGATAGGCTGTATGTACTGTTTTGCCTTCACCCAGGGCTTTGGTGACATTCTTGAAGAGGTCCACTAAGTTTAATAAGCATGATCTACCTTTAACAAAGCCAAATTGGGTTGGTTCAAAGGTTTGAAGGTCACCCATGTCTTTGTTGATAAGGCCCATGATGATTCTCTCTATGGCCTTGCAGATAAGGCTGGTTAGGCTTATGGGTGTATAGTTCCCAGGTTGGTTGATAGACCCCCTTTGTGCAAGGGAATTACTGTTGCTGTTTTCCACTCTACTGGGACAAAACCAGTACTTACACTGTGTTTAAAGAGAGTGCCAAGTAGTTCCACTAGGTCATGTTTTAGACCATTTAGCAGGCAACCTGGGATGTTATCTGGCCCATAGAGGCTGTGCTTTTGGCCATGGAGTCTGTGGTTGTGACCTGTTCTTTGGCGATACTAGGTAGATGACTGTTGACCGGTATGATTTGGGGTATGCCTGGTGGGGACGGTGGGTAAAGTTTGTGCCAAATCTGTCTGCTAGCAGGTTGGTGATGTCCCCAGTGTCAGTATGAGTTGTACCATCCACTACTAGTTTAGCACAAAATCGGGCCTTCTGTTTTAGATTTCTGATGTAGCTAAAGAATGCCTTGTGATTATCCTTTGCTAGGGATGCCAGTGTAGCTTCATAATTGGATTTAGAGGACTTTACAAGATATCTAATTTGCTTGTTCAAGCTGTGGAGAGTGTCCTTCCTCTGCTGAGTCAGTTCTCTCTTGTTCATAGGTTCATAGGTTCATACTAGGCTATCTGCCCTGGGGCATTTATAAGCCTAGCCAGAGTGTGTGTGGCTTTCGCCACCCCTTGGAATGAGAATACTATGCCCATTTAGGGTTTAGTTTACTGTGCCTCTATTTAGTAGTGACACAGAGATGACCCCTGGGGTAAACCTATGACCTCCCATCCACTCGTCGAGATTTCTCTTGAAGAGAGTCAGTGAGGGGCTCTGCCTAACATGGACTGGGATTTTGTTCCAGAGTGTAGGGAGCCTCTGGATTATGAATCTGTCCTTCCAGCACGTCCTATTTATTTCTGTGTTGAGGTTCAAATCTCTCGCTCTCGTGGCTCTGGTGGATTTGGATTTTCTGAGGTGGAACATGTCCATTAATTCCAGATTGGACATGGCCTTGTACATCAGGCATAGATCACCTCTGAGTAGGTGGTATGTGACTGAATAGAGCTGGAGTTTCTTCAGCTGGGCAGCATATGACATATGTTTGAGACCCTTGATCCTCTTGGTGAGGTACTTTGGGGTCTTTCTAACTGTTGCAGGTGTCAGGTAAGGTACATCCCAAATGGGGCATTATATTCAATTATGGACCTGATAAGGGAAGAGTATAGGGGCACAATGACCTCTCATGATCTAGATGTGAATCCTTTCATGATAAGGTGGGTAATATAGAAGGTCTTCCTAACCACCTTGGCAATGTGAGTGTCAAATGAAAGGTTACTGTCAACTTGGGTCCCTAGGTCCCTGATTACTTCTTCCGTACTTAATGGATTACCACCTATGTGGTAATTTGTGGGTACTTTGTTTTTCCCAAAGGGTATGACTATACATTTTTTGGCATTCAGTTTAAGGCCATGGCTCTGGCACCAGTTGCCCGTTTCTATGAGGCCTTTCTGAAGGATGCTTGTGTCTGCTGGAGTATCAATTATGGCGCCCAGTTTGCAGTCATCTGCGAATTTTGTCAGCCACAATCCTCCTATGTTTGCTTGCACCTCGGAAAAATAAATGCCGAACAAAAGGGGTCCCAGGACTGAGCCCTGTGGGACACCACTTGTGACTGGCTTAGAGTCTGACATGGCTCCAGCAATTCTGACCTTGTGGGTTCTGTCCTTGAGCCAGTTTGCAACTCATCTTATGACATATGGGTTTACATTTAAGCTGGTGAGCTTGTCTATGATGCCCGAGTGGGGTATTGTGTCGCTGGCTTTGCAAGATCAAGGTAGGCTGTGTGAACTGCCTTACCCTCATCAATGGCCTTAGTGACTGTTTCAAAAAAGTCGACCAGGTTCAAAAGGCAGGATCTGCCCTTGACAAAGCCGAATTGGGTAGGATCCAGTGTCTGTAGGTCCCCAATGTCTTTGTTTATGAGTTCCATAATGATCCTCTCCATAGCTTTGCAGACCAGGCTCGTCAAGCTTATGGGGCGGTAATTTCCAGGGTCCATAGAAGCACCTCCTTTGTGGAGTGGGACCACTGTTGCTGTACACCATTCTTTGGGTATGTATCCTGTAGTAAGGCTAAGATTAAACAGCAGCCTTATGTGTGGGTTTAGTTCCTCTTGGAGTTCATGTAGCACACAACCCAGGACACCATCTGGTCCCATTGATGCTGTGTTTTTAGCTTTGGAGAGGGCAGCTCTCACCTGGGCATCTGAGATGTCAGGGAGGCTACACTCTGCTGGGATAGATATTTCTCCTTTTGGGGAGGAGGGGGGGGAGAAATTTGCACTAAACCTGTCTGCCAGTATGTTGGCAATGTCTGTGGGTTCAGTGTATTTTTTTGTCATTTTGGACTAACTCTGAGCATATCTGGGAGTTTCCACCCAGGTTTTTAACATAACTAAAGAAGGCCTTGTGATTGTCTTTAGTGTCTTTTGCGATTTTTCTCTCAAAGTTGGCCTTGGATGATTTTATGAGTGATCGTAGTTTTTTGCTAGTACTGATCAGAGATGCCTTCCCTTTTGGGAATTTTGCACTGTCATGTAGTAGCTTCCTCCTCCTGTTGTAAAGCTTGTTAAAGGCTGGGGTCCACCAGACAGGACGCCTGCCTTTGGGAGAATGGGTCTTGGTTTTATTTGGGATTGCATGATCCATGCATTCTTGAAGGTGACTGTAGAAAGCATTTATAAAGGAGTCAGCGGTGTGGGCTGTGGTTTCCACTGGTCCAGGGGCCTTGAAGGATACCACTTCAGTCTTAAGAAGTGTGAAGTCAGCTTTTGAGAAATTCTTCACTGTGGTCTTTTGTGCTGGGGGTGGGGGCGGGATGTGGATTTCCAGTGAGATTAATTTATGGTCTGATCTCACCAATGTATACATCCGGTGTGGAGCATTGTGTCCCTATGTTTGTGATGATCAGGTCTAGTATATTATCTTCTCTTGTGGGAGTGGTGACTAGTTGTTCCATCGCATTTGAGTTTATGAATTCTAGGAACCTTTGGGCTAGGGTGTTGGGGCTTGAGTAATGCTCCCAGTCTATGTTTGGGTAGTTGAAGTCTCCCAATATGATGGTACTTGGAGAGATATTCATAGTCTCCAGTGTCTTCAGGAAGGCTGATTGGGGTTCCTGAGTTTGAGAGGGTGGTCTGTAGCATGCTACAAACTGTAGGGCAGTTTTGCCTATGGTTAGTTGCACATGGATGGTCTCTGATGCTTCGTGTGTTGCCACTAACCTGGAGGTGTGGGTATCTTTGATGAATATGGATACTCCCCCTCCTTTTGGGGTTTGGTCCAAGTTTTGGGGCCGAAAAGCATGATATGAGGTGTAACCTGGTAGTGCTGGGGTGTTCTCAGGAGCCTTGAACCAGGTTTCAGTCACTGCACGGACATCGATGTTCTCCATACTGAGGAGGGCTTCGGGAGTGTGCATCTTGTGGTTTAGACTTCTGGTGTTGAGCAGCATTACCCTTAGTTTTTTTCCACTTGTGTTTTCTAGGGAGGTGGGTTTGTCTTTTGAGCCTTGCCTAAAAAAGGCACTATGGGGGTGGCAAGAGCCTTGGCCAATATCTAGAAGCCCAGGGGTGACAGGTGCAAGCCGTCCCTTGCGAAGCAGCGTGGCTTGTCAAGCATGTCATCCCAAGCAGACAGACATTGGATCCCCTTAGAATGACACCAGTAATTGAGCCAATTGTTAAAGCTGATCATTTTGTCTTTGTACTGTGGCATCATTCTTGGTGAGGGTAAGATGCTGCTCAGGGTCAGGGTCATACCAGCCTGGGCTACATAATCAGAGAGCTCCTCTATGTCTCTTTTCATGTAGTCCAGGGAGGTACATCTCAGGTCATTCACACCGGCATGGACAATGACTGAGTCATATTTGTACTTGCTTTGGAGTGGCCTGAGTGCTTGTGTTATGTGGCAGATTCTAGCGCCCAACAGGCAGCTTACTGTAACCTTTTCCTTGTTCAGTCTGGTGAGCGGGACATCAGTGTGTCTGACTATGGAGTCACCTATTACAAGTGCATCAGGCATGTTGTTTGGCCTTAAAGGCTGTGACTGTTTCGCACACTGACTTTGTGAACTATGTGCTGCATGTGCTATGTTTTGAGGTAGTGGTTGCTTGGATGTCTGCTTTGGAGGCCTCTGTTGATTTGGTAGATTTTTAATTAGAGCCTCTGAGTATGTTTTTGTGTGTTTATGTGTTTGGTTTGCAATTATGATAGGTCTATGTGAGACTGGGTTTGTGGTGTGTGTGGTTACCTGCTCCTCCTGACTGGTTTTGTTCTTAGACATTAGTTTCTTCCTGTTGTATTTATGCTTGATGTCCACCAGGGTGGCTATTTATTTTTTTGTGAGGACCTTGTTTTGATCTGTTCAGGTACAGCTGAGTCTATACATTTGTATAAGTGTTTATGCATGGCATTTGTGCACACCTCTTTATAAGAGTAATTGTTGACAGTGGTAGCAGGAGGTTTGAAACTATTTATGTCATTGCATAGGAGGCTATAGTTTGCTTTGGAGAAAATTTTCATCCTTTTTCTCTTGGAAGGGGGGTCAGGTATGATCATTACTTCGAACGAGACTGATTTATGATCAGACCATACCAGAGAGGGCAACGCACAGGGGGTAGTGAAGAGATCCCCTATGTTGGTGAATACAAAGTCTAGGACATTTGAGCCCCTTGTGGGCGTGCAGACTATCTGTTCCAGAGCATTTATATTAACAAAGTTCAGGTACCTTAGGGTGAGCATGTTTCTGCACATATATGACTCCCAGTCGATGGAAGGATAGTTGAAATCACCAATGACCAAGGTGTTTGGCTGTATATATATATATATATATATATATATATATATATATATATATATATATATATATATATATATATATGTGTGTGTGTGTGTATTTTTATGGTTTCCATTCTGTTTCAACTCTACCCACTGGCTCCATTTGACAAGTATGAGACTTGAAATTGTTAATCACAATATTATGAAAAGTTAACTTTAATTCCAGATCCTAAACAATACATTTTGGAGTTTGTTGTTGCACTGTTAAAGCCTTCCAAGCTCCTAGTTAATAAAAATACTAACTAAAAAATTGATGTACCTCAGACTAGGGAGTATACTTCAAGACATTGTAATTTTAGACTTAATACATATTCCTTGTTCTTCAAATAGCAGACTTTTGATATCATAGTTATGGTGCTTGGAATTACAGGAGGTACCTCTCCTCTTCGATATACTCTGATCTGGGTATTTGTACTATTTGACCTCATGTCTGGCGGCTGCTTTTTCTTTATTTCATCAGCTTTATTTGACAATTATGAAGTTTGAACTGCTGGTGTTGGGTGAAGAGATAATTGAGTAAATTTCAACTTTTTTCAGCTGAATAAAAATATATCATGGAAAACAAAGACTTTGCTGTAATACTTAAACCTCCTTGTGCAGAAGCAAGCAGATAGAGATATTTCTCATGGGCTGCCAAGGATGTTTGAGGTATTATTACACATAGTGAAATGTCTGGTTTGCCACTGTCTTTTTGATGTTTTTGCCTTCAAGATTTTTCTGTGTGATCTTTTTAATTTCTGCTTTGAATATATATGTATATCTGAATACATTAGTGGAATTAATTTTGTTTGTGACCTGTTTGTTGTGAAACCTGACACTTAGACTTCTCCTACTTCGAACTGCTAGCATATAAATAGATATCGTTCGTTGTGACACATAATTCATAAATTCTTTGAGTTTACAAGGAACAGTCAGTTCGTAGTTTGTAATCACCTTGCCAATACCCTTGTACTAGCCATTAACTCAAGCATCCTACCTAGGTGTTATGCTACTTACTCCTCCTCCTGCTGCCTGCATTTTTTCTTAGTGTAATGTGGCATGTGTACTGTTTTAATGTTGGTCTGTTTTCATTGCTGTACTAAATGCCCTGTTGTTTATTTTGTTCTTTTTTGACCAGTCTGTTTGCATTGCTATACTAACCCAGTCAGTTGTTAGTTTTGTGCTTTCTTTTTTTTTTTTTTTTGAAGTGCTATGTGCATTTGCTTTCTACTGCACTCGGATTTGTCATTTGGGCAGTTTCTTGTATACCAAGACATCTATTTGTGGCACTTTGTCACTGATATTACTGGTACATATGTGTTGCATTATGCAAACCTATATACTACCTATTAGCATTACTTTCTGCTGTCTAACATGGCACGGTGCTATTATAACCATTACGCATGTTCCATTTTAGTTGATTTTCACTATGTCATGTTTCTTGACATAAGTTTTTCTGTAGTTTAATATAAAAATGTACCAATATACCATTTGCACAGCATAGCTGTTTGGCAGATACACATTTTGTAAATTTAATGCAATTGATGGCTAAGCTACATGCTTTGCAACCTAAAGGTTGCAGGCAGCATCCAGAGACACACAGCACTGATTACCAGTTACTCTATTCAAAGAGGATGAGTTGCACATGTCTGACTTAATACACTTCATAATTGTACACAAATTACATCAGCCTAGATGTTATTAAATATAATTTACATAACTATGAATCATGAATGCCCTACTGTTCTGTGGAAGTAAATATTCTCAGTACCTACTGGATAATACAGAGACACACCCTTCACCCAGATACAGACAGATCTCTAGATTGGCACACAAACTCAGGCATGCATGCACACACGCACACACACACACACACACACACACACACACACACACACACACACACACACACACACACACACACACACACACACACACACGCAGACAGAGATACACACATCTAGTGCCAGCATACTCTGCATCGAGGATCTCCTTATCTATACCTAACACAGATCAGTTTAGGCAGCAGTCATCAAAAACATATAGATACACACATACATAACTTCACAATAAGTACACAGCCACATAGACACAGTATCTCAGTATACAATTAACAACCACACACAGACACACACACACACACACACACACACACACACACACACACACACACACACACACACACACACACACACACACACACACACACACACGCACACACACATGCTACATGACACTATTTACCTGGACTGATGATCTGAGCAGGGTGAAGCTGCTCCACTTTACCCACAGATTATCTCACTGAGATAATCAATGTCAAACTGAAGAAATTCAATGAAGTGCAGGTAAACCAGCGGGAGAAACTATGACTCTCTTAAGAATGCTTAATGCCTTGTCCTCTGATTAGTGATGCTCATGAATGGATGAATGAGATTCCCACTGTCCCTACCTACTATCTAGCAAAATCACAGCCAAGGGAATGGGCTTGGCAGAATCAGCGGAGAAAGAAGACCCTGTTGAGCTTGACTCTAGTCTGCCACTGTGAAGAGACATGAGATGTGTAGAATAAGTAGAAGGCCTCAGCTGCCAGTGAAATACCACTACTGTTAACATTTTTCACTTACCTGGTGAGACGGGGAGGGGGCGAGCCCCACTGGGTCTCTTTCTTCTGGCTCCAAGCGCCTGGGCATCTGGGATCAACCCACTCCAGGGACAGTGTCAGGTGGGGAGTTTGACTGGGGCGGTACACCTGTCAAAGAGAAATGCAGGTGTCCTAAGATGAGCTCAGGGAGGGCAGAAACCTCCCATGTAGCAGAAGGGCAAAAGCTTGCTTGATCTTGATTTTCAGTATCAATACAGACCGTGAAAGTGGGGCCTCATGATCCTTCTGGATTTTTGGGTTTAAACAGGAGGTGTCAGAAAAGTTACCATGGGGATAACTGGCTTGTTGTGGCCAAGCGTTCATAACAATGTCACTTTTTGATCCTTCGATGTCAGCTCTTCCTATCATTGTGAAGCAGAATTCACCAAGTGTTGGATTGTTCACCCACTAATAGGGAATGTGAGCTGGGGTTAGACCGTTGTGAGACAGGTTAGTTTTACCCTGCTGATGCTATGCTGTTGCGGTAGCAACCCTGCTCAGTACAAGAGTAACCCGCAGTCTGCAGAACATGCGGCCAAGCTACAGACAACATCACATGACAGGGAGGTAGGCCTGGACCAGGTGGAGTTCTGGCAGGAGAAGGCTGGGCCTGATGGCACGTTGCAGACCTGGGCTATACTGCTGGCACAGTCATAGTAGATTCTGTAGGAAATGGAAATGTAGCATTATTCCAAGATACTATACTAAGAAATACAGACCTATGTGCAGTGTCCCACATTCTACTGGTTAGGGGGCTGTATGTGGGGGTGTGTATGATGAATCAGTGGTCTGGTACTGCTGAGTACCAAATGTTTGGCCACTGTGTGGGCAACCATATCTGTGGACATGTTACAATCACTTTACAGGGAAGTTGTACCCACCAGAGCACATGACATGGTCACAGTAATACAATCATGCATATTTCAGGAGAAAGTGTGATAAATAGTGACAGCTGTCAGAAGGAGGCATGGGGAATATAGTGTCAGTGGTAACACAGGCATCAATTAATATGGGACTCTGACAGAACTACTCTTCCAAACTGGCACCATCCCCTCCCATACAAAAAATACAGCCCTCAAGAATTGCCCATCCAGGACAAAGACTCACATGTTTCTCCCTAACCCTTTCATATCCACCACCTTCAGTTTAAAAAAGTGTATACCCTGAGTTACACAGATGATGCATTCAAAACACTTGTCAGATCAATTATCAGTAGATGTAAAGCAGTGGAGCAGAAGGGCCCATGTCAGTAGGAATCCATGCCTGTGTAACTCATGCCTGTGTCATGTATCCTGCTTGTGGGTGTGTGAAGAAGAGTCTATATTGCATTATCAAAGTTTCAAAACTTCGAATCTGATATGGTCGATACCATATAATCGAAGTCTTGAAACATTGAAAATGTAATAAAACACAACAACCTACAAAAACAAACCATTTAAATGCTCTAAGCAGGGGGGCAAGTCCCCCTACACCCCCCCACACCCCCTGCTACTTAAATATACCAACTCTGTGATTGCATTACAGTGCAGAAAAGGGAAATCTTCCCTTTCTGTGCTGTATGGAGATCTCCGTTAAAAGATTTGAAGTTTCAAGACTTCAATGATATGGTGTCGACCATATCAGATTCGAAGTTTTGAAACTTAGATCTTTTGATATAGACCATGTGAAGAACAGAACCTTTAAGCCTAATGCTTTATTTTCTCATGCCCTAACAGATGTTATGTCATAAAGCAGTTATATCTATACAATCCTATGGCAACTGTCAGTGCACACATGACTTCATATTTACAATCAGTACATAGCTTGACATGATAAGTATAATTATGCCACTGGTAATATACAACATTTACTACTGTAACTAAAGAGTATCATTTCTACAGGTACACACTCTGAACATATAACTGGAAGTTACATTGATGAATACCCAAAATCCTCTGCACCCTTTTATCTAGACAGATGCTTCCTTTTCTTCTGGAAAAGGAGGGAGTTCTCTGAATTTTTGCCCGACCTACAGAAGAATGAAAAAAAATAATGAAATCCTTAATAAAAACATCCAAATACAATCATATTACTTAGAAGAGAAATTAACAGACAGTGGAATTATTAGAAGTACTTACACTACATCTCAGGAGCCCTTGATTTGACCTCTTCTTCTCCCCAGCTAATAGGTTCAAGATGGTGCTGCCATATGTCATTGCAGGTGGTGCCAGCAGTGCTTACGATAATGGAGGTTTGCTACAGGCATCAGATACCTTATTGTTAAGACTGTGCCAGCTATCCTGTTTATACTGGGAGCCCTTGTGGGAGTTCCCAGTCAGTAACCCCTGGTGGTCCCTCTGTAGCAGATGTAGGAAGATTTTACATTCCTTCCTGCACCAACTGGAGGCCCTGCCAGCATCAGTGCCCTTGGAAACTATGGCCATTCACCAAGTCACATTCTGGAGAAATGTGGTAGCTCTCTCATGATCACACATATTGATTTTGTTAGCATGTGGGTTACAACACTGGGCAGCTAGTTAGCATGACCAGTCTTACTGTCAATATTAAAGAGAAAGAAAGAAAGAAATAGGGGGTCCTAAATGAAAGGCCAGCACTGGTAGGATTTTAGTAGAATCTAGAACAGAAGCTGACATTAAAAAGGAATAATTAGTAGAGCATATAAACTATTGTGTGATAACTATAAGAATCAATTAGATGAGGTTAGAAAGCATTGGGAAGAGAGACTGAATATGTAATTTACAAAGAAACAATGGGAGGATATATGTATGTCTTCCAAATATGTATCAAATTCTATAGATTTAGGATTTTTGCTTGGAAATGTTTACATAGATATTTTTATAACTCAAGTAGACTCCATAGAATTTTTCCTCAGGAAGAGGTAATGGGGAACATATTTTTTGGGAGTGCAGTGAGTTGGCATACTAAGGATTCTGTGCGGGGTGGACTGTCAGAGATGCTGGGTGGGCAGATTGGTGTGATGAGGGAGATGATTTTCCTGAGCTATGATACAGAATCGGAATTGCCTAGACACAGTAAGGCTTTCCTGTGCCTAATTATGGTGGCTGCCAAAAGCGCAATTACTAGAAAATGGAAATCAAAATCTAAACCAACTATGCTAGAAGTAGTGGATATAGTGGCAGTAATAAAACAACTGGAATTGAGATCTTTAGAAAAGGGAAGGAGCAAATTACATAGGAAAAATGGAAATTTTGGGAACAATATATACAGGGAAGGAATGAGGTTTAAAAGAAGGCAGGACTTAAATGAGCTGTGTAATGTTTGACTGAAAATGATTGGATAGATTATAAGTGATGTATAATGCTTTCATCTGGGAGTGTGTCAGTATGGTTTGTAATGTAAAATGCTTGCAACTAGGATTGTGTCTGTGTGGATTGTTTTTATTTATATAAATGCATGATTGCCTATGTTGTAAGTAATGGTTTAATAAAGATGTTTCTTGTTTAAAAAAGGGCAGGAATTGAATAATGTATGTAATGTTGCTAAGGTTATATGATATATAGTAATATATGTGGTCTAATGCTTGCAAATGTGAACTTGTTAATACAGTTTGATTGCTTTTATACAAATCTAAATTTACATATGTCACAAGTGATAATTCAATAAAGATTTTTAAAAAAAGATCTTCCTTTATCTGGACAGAAAAAAAGATAACACATGGATGGAGTGGCTTGATGCTGTTAGTGTATGAACACTGGCATTGTTTGCTACCTTCATGATGCCTAACTGTGATAGCCGTTTTGCTCTTTAGCACCTGTGAAGGCTACAAAACTGAACTAGATTTACTAACATCCCTAAAGTGGTCATTGACACTCCCAAATGTGCCAAATACTCTTTGCAGGTGCATATTTGAGTGAATGTAGGAGAGTAAGGCTCCCAGCATGGGACTGATTATTGCTGGAATGAGAAAATTTGTGGTAGCATGTGCCTCATTGTCATGATTGTCATGCTAGAAGCTTCAAAATAGAGTGATATACACTCTTGTGTTCATCATGGACCTTAGCATACCATGAAGGATAGCTAAGCAGCAACAAACTGAGGTGTTCACAACACTGGTTAGAAGGAGCTTTAAGTGCAGCAGTTGTCTTTGGAAGGCAAGTATGTTGGAAAAAAGTGTTATCACTTGTTACCTATGTCTGAGGTACCTCAGGATATCCATGACAGTATGCTATTGTACTGTCTGTTTAAGTTGCTGTTTAAAGGTACAGAAATGCTGTCAATGTGCTGGACAGTGCTAACTTTGTCTACTGCCATGGCATGGTAAATGGGGGGTTCTACTATGGGGTTGCAGGCTAATGTCCAATGAATTTGTAATTGATCTGTATATTGATACAGTCCATCTACATCTGTAGGCTAAGCACAGACTGTTCAATGTTTAATGAGATAATAGATGTCTGAGGGTTTGTAACAGTGTTTAAATTGCAGCAGAGGTTTCCATACTACTGACTTGTGTTATGTTTCATGTCATGCGTGTGTGTCTGTGATGCTGATGTAACAAAGTGGGACACCTAGCAAATTGTACATGCCATTACATCCAGATGTTTGTGCACAACATTGCAAGTGGTCAGTTTTGTGGATTGTGTGTTTGCCAGTGGCAGGGTGGGTGGGGAACATATGACCCTATTACAGAAAGTACATAACCTGTGGAATTTTAGGTAGCAGATAAGCAGGACACAAATGCTTATAGTTCTCACTCTATACAACCTACTTCCTCCCTCCACAACCTACATGTTCCTTGTATATTTTTCCATCAGATGTGGCATTACTGAAATCTTTTGGGTTTGATAGAGTGTCCTTGATGTGTTTTTGGTGTAACTTACCGTATGGATCCAAACAATGCCTCCATGGGTTATGGGTGTGTTCTTTCTCTGGTCTTTATAAGTTATGCTTCCCAGCTGTGAAGTACTGCAACAGGACATTATATATTGGCATTATGCAACTTCACAACGGAATGTTACTCTTTTGGGGTTTTTGGTTTGGGACTGGTAAAATCTATGCACTTACTTAGTAAAAGGGACATCTGTGGACAATCTGTGGGTGTATGTTTACCAACAGGACATATGCATCTACAGAAACAAATAGCAATGTCACATAATGGCATGTGTGCACCCTGTTTCATCTTCCAGAGTATGTGGTAATATAAACAGCATGTGTCTCACACACCATGGCCATGCACATAACTCCCCTTACCATGAATACAACATTTAAGTTTGTGTAGTCGCCCTTATATATTTTAATGTCACATAATTCTTGCACCTGACTCTTAGAGTTAGATGTTGTGTAGGGTTTATGTCAGGCAGGACTGCAACTTTTCCCATAGATATTTTTTCTTTCTATTTCAGATAATAATGCCAAAATGCAAGCTATCTCTTCTAGAGAATGATATCCTGCCAGAGACCCTCCATCTTCACAGTTGGTGGATGATCAGCTATGAAAAATCTGACTGGTGCTTCCATGATTGTGTCTGCTGGGATGTTATTCTTGATAATCAAAACAGGACTTATGATTAGGTCAGATGAGACACTTGCACAATCAGTGCAGCCAAAGGTCAAGTAACCCAGCAGGCACAGGAAGCAATCAGTGCAGCCAAAGGTCAAGTAACCCAGCAGGCACAGGAAGAGAGGGCAACAGGAGGTAGTCCATTTAACTGAACCATCTCTAACAGAAATGGAGGAGATCCATGTGGAGTGCTTGATAATGGTGTAGAGATGAGTAGGCCACCATGTGTATCTCTTGATGGTGTCCCAGGTGGATATGTCTTAACATCAACAAGTATCTGTCATGCTAAGTCAGTGTGTGCTTTAGTAGAATTTACAGCCATGACAACTTCATTTTGCTAGAACATCTGGGTTTCAAGTTCAGAGGTCACCAACACAAGATATGTTACTTATTATTTTCCTGTAACATTGTTTCATGTAGAAATAATTTATTCAAAGTTAGAACAACTTGAGACTAATATTCCAGGTGTAGGTAAGGCAGAAATCATCCTTACTCGGTTAAAGCTGAGCCCCAATAAACACATAAATATTATAGGCTGCTACTGCCCACCTGGTAACAACATTACCAGCATGGACAACCTACTAGAATGGATCTCAATCTCCCTCTCCCAGGAAAATATCCTACTAGGAGATTTTAATATAGGCTGGCATAACTGCTCTGGCCACAATCCATCCACCCACATCATCCTCCACAGGTTTACCCAACTTATCTTATCCCCCACCAGAACTGATAAAACAACCAAATGACAGTCTATCCTGGGCTAGATTCTTATATCTGATCTGTCACTCGCATCTCTAGCAGGCTGTCTGCCAAACAGCCTTAGAGACCATCTGGCTACCTTCTTTCTTTGAAAAAGAACTCACCAAATTAACCAGACAACCTTTAGAGCGGTCAGGAACAAAGCAAACTTCAACCCAGATGACTTTATAAATGCCCTAAAGAGTTGCAATTGGAAACCACTAATGTCACTGTCACTAGATGAGGCAGTCCACTGCTTCAACTCAACCTTCCTACAAATATTAGACCATCATGCATCCACCAGAACCATTAGAAGAAAGGCTAAGTATGCTCCCTGGCTAACTAAGGCAACTAAATCCATCCTCAAAGACAGGAACAAAGCATGGATGCATTTCCACAAAAAACAAATCCCAATCAACAAAACAAAAATACGCAAGAGCTCCAGAATAAAGCCACAAACTCATTATATCTAACAAAATCAACTACTATCAAAACCTCCAAGAAAAATATAGTTACAACCCTCAAAAATTCTGGGCCACTATAAATTCTGCATTACAACCATGAAAGTCTACTACCCCTATACCTAGAATAGTAAACAATTAGGAGAGCATCCCTACTCAGTTCAATAATTTTTTCACCAAAACAGTACAAGCCCTTGCACATACCCAATGTAATAGTAAGAGCACCAACCTCCCACCCACACAGAATAGCAGTAACCTACAGGATAATACCACTCACTTTACCCTGCAGCCAACCTCAATCAAATCCATTCTAAAACTCCTCCACAAGCTTAAGCCAACCACCCTGGCCACAGATAATCTACCAGCAGAATACCTACAGCTAGCCACAGATGCCATAGCATATCCCATAGCCATTCTAATTAACAGATCTATTGCAGAGTGCAAAGTAACTAATATATGAAAGATCTTCCACATAATTCCACTGCACAAGGGAGGCAATTCCTTTGAACTCAATAACTACCAACCAATTGCTATTTTATCACCCTTATCAAAGATTCTGGAAAGAATTGTTCACACCCAACTCAAGGACTTCCTCCTAAAAACAACCTGCTATCTAAAAATCAACATGGCTTTAGACCCTTCCACAGCACCACAACAGCTCTATTGTCCTTCTCCAACACAGTTAACCATCACAGAAACAAGGGACAACTAGTTTCTGCCATTTTTTAGACCTGTCTAAAGCTTTCGACATGGTCAACAATAACAGACTCCTTAGTACACTAACCACCCTAAATATCAGCTCCCCCTCTATATCATGGTTCAAAAGCTACCTATTAGGAAGTCAGTAGGCAGTGAAATGGCAGAACCAACTATCCTCTCTCTTACCAGTAACCTTAGGTGTCCCTCAGGGCTCCATTCTTAGCCCACTACTCTTCTTTCTATTTACCAATCAGCTCTTATCCTCAACACCCAATGCCTCAGTAGTGCAATATGCTGATGACACCACCCTCATATGCACAGCCCAAACATTAGATGAACTACAGTTCCAGACCCAACACTCCTTCTCACTAGCTGGGACCTGGCTCACTAACTCCCAGCTAATCCTAAATCCAAATAAAACAAAACTTCTTTCAGCGCTTGTAGATCCCCTCCCCCATATGACACTTTCAACATTATTTATTTATTTATTTATTTATTTATTTATTTATTTTACATTTGTTGACCAGGCTAGTCTAACTGAATATATGTCCATTTTCAGTAGAGGCCCGAGGACAAAAGCTCCGAGACAATAAAAAGAAAAAATTTTATACAATTAGTCCACAAGAAAAATGGAAATACAAAATAATTACATAAGTATACAATTGATTGGCAGGAATATTATAGCAAAGCATTTTTTTAACTACCGTATAGGAAAGTAAACAAAAAATGTGTTCTTTTTCAGTTTATATAAATATAAATTATATATACATATACATATATATATATATATATATATATATATATATATATATATATAAAAGAAAAAACAAAAGGATATTTAATATACATAAAGATTCACATAGCACAGTAGGGAGGTACAAAATAAAAGAGAAAAAAAGGTAGAGAAATCTCAGCAAAAAGAATTCAGTTAGGGAGTTAAAATAGAAAAAAGGAGAAAAAAGGAGAAAAAGTATCAGTCAGGCTTGGAGCAGGGGCAAAGCCATTGGGATTTAATGAAGTTTTTCAATTGTTTCTTGAAAAGGTTGGTGGAAGTAAGGGATGTTATTTCAGTTGGAAGTTTGTTCCAAGTATTGCCAACTGCATTTGAGAATAGGCAGTCCCCAGATTTGTTAATGGATTTAATGATGACAACTTGTAGCTTTTTAGCAGATCTTAGTGTATAATGTTTTTTATAAGAATTTAATAGGCTACATTGTATGGGAGTGTTTGAAGGATGATGTAAAATCTTGTGAATAAAAACGAGTTGCTGGTAAACTAGTTGGTTTTGTACTTCCAGCCCTCCTAGAAGTTTGAGATTAAGGCAGTGGTGAGTACGGAAAGGGGCACCGGTGGCAAATTTGGCTATGTTGTTGTAGGTGGTTGCTAGTTTATTTAGGCTGCTTTTGGATAGATTTGTATAGATAGAGGAAGCGTAGAGTAGGGTGGAAATGAGGTGGGTTTGGGCAATAGAGATCTTTGCTGACTCTGTAAGAAATGGTCTGATTCTATAGAGGAATCCAAGTTTTCTATTTACTGATTTAATAGTTGAGTTAATGTGTGTGTCAAAGTCAGTGGTGGCTGGTGACTTCAAATCAAAGGGGGGCTGCAGGAGACAGCTGAATGAGTGGGGTCAACGGGAATGGGTATGACCAACTAGAAAGGGGAGGAGCTATGCTCAAAACCACAACAACTTTAATTAAATACGCTGCCCTGGGTGCCAAACCATCATTATGGAGTCTAATCAAGACAAAATGAAGTGTAGAAGAAAAAAAATATTTCAGTCCATTGGCTGCATGACAGCTTACTTAATATCTAGATGGAAACAAAAAGGATGTGAGGCATGAAAAAATAAATTACTTTTTAAATACATTACTGGGATGCCAGTCAAAATCAAGTATAAGAAAAACAAGCAGCACTTAACTAAAATCACTTCTCCTTGCACTCCAGTTCTAATTATAATTTATATTCAGCTTTATTAAAGTACCAAGTAACATGCTGAAAATAGCAATCTCTGTGATACCCCCACTTGTAAAAATGTTTCTTATCCAAAAAAGACCTGCTGCCTGACAACTATGTACTTGTTTCATGGGGAAAACATGATCAAAGTAAAAAATGAAAAGCAAACAAGAAACAAGCTCAACATATATTGCTTAAAGGATTGCTGCACAGGATATGGACCATACATGATAGATTGGTATTCTGTTTAGTTTGCAGGTAAAGCCTGTAATGAGCTTAACATAATCTAATCCTGGCCTTTATTACAAATACTGTCATATGCATTTCAATACCAAAGGCTTATACATTATCTAGTTATGTAAGTATTCTTTGCATGGCAACAACAGAAAGGCTTTCAATGTTGGCAATACTGCTTATTAAAACTTACTTGCATCTTACAATATCAGACAAGCTTACCTGATGGTCATTAAAGCACTGCTACTTAAACACATAGCAAAAGGCACTTTCTGAATAATAATAAGCATATATCAACAGTATAAAAATATGACAGAAACCAGAACATTCTGCAAAATCAATGACAGATGAAAAGCCACTGTAGTACTTGTGTTTACCTTTGATGGGGGGGGGGGGTAGTCTGCACATTTACACTGCATAACTGCTCCTTGCCTTGCTTGGAGACATCCAGAGTCACTACATGGGGGAATGGGGTGCAACAAGTTTGTCACAATTTGAAATGTCTTTGGCTGACTGCGATGGCCCTGACACATTTGTCATACCTCTCAAACTTAGAGCAACAAATCTGGACAAAGCCATACATAGAAGTGGGGCAAAGGCCCAAAAATAAGGACAATTTTTAAATATTGCTCTTATAAACTTAGAAAGATAATAGAATAGTAGGTCTTGCATTAGTATGAATTTTCTGAAAGGTATGAAATCTAAAACTCAAATGTCTTTCATTATTTTCTAACTTCAGTCTTTAATGATTTGCCACTAATTTGCCAAAAAAACCTGAAAAATGGACCAAAAATGTGATGCAAAAATATAAAATACCCACACAATACAGCTGGGAACCTGTCAAAGAAGGGACACTTTTTAATATTAGTACTGCTAACTTGAGCAGCTGACAAAATAAAAGAATCTACATGCATTTCTGGAATAAAAGTAATCTATAACTGATTATTACAGTTATTTATTAATTGTAAACCCTCCTTGTTTTCTTCCAAAATTGTCATTTTGCAGAGGGTTATTAGGGGAAGAGCAACATTTTGAGCCAAAATTGGGGACAGTTTGGAGGTTTGGATATGCCTAATTCTATAAAGCAATTTTATTTGCACGTACCTCTCAACCTGTTAATGCAGGTAATCTGGACAACAAATATATTGGGGGAACATACAAACACTACTAAAAATTGCTCTTGTATAAACTTAAGACAGTTGATAGAATAACAGGTCTTGCTTTAGCATACATGTTTCTGAAGGTTATGACGTAAAACTCAATGTCTGTCATTTAGTGACTTCATTCCTAAATGATTTGCCAGAAAACCACACATTTTATGAGGAACAAACCAAAAATAAGAAGCAAATATCTATTCATTCTGCAAAAATATGGACAGCTGAGAGGTATAGTTCAACCAGGGCTGTCTGAGTTTGCTGCTCTTCCCCTCTCAAAATCATGGTCGATTGAAGGCTTCCCCCTGCAACCATACCAGTGTCCCATTCCTTGGTTATTTTGTCCCATTTACCATAAACACTGTAATGTGCATACTACTTTACTTCTGTGATGATTTGGATTTCATTTGAAAGTTTTATTTTGCATTTTTACAGCACAAACCCCAATAGATGTCTGCTAAACAAAGCAATGCAGTCTCACAATGAAAACAGACTTAGCATTAAAACTTCTCTGCCCTTGAAACTCACATGCATTGAAACAGCATTGAAACCCACATTCAAAGAAAATACATTTTGTCAGTGGCAGATAAAGATTAACTTTAGGCTGTTTTCAAATCATAGGCCCCTTTTGGGCTTTTTTCAAATCATACGCCCCTTGAACACGAAACATACACATGCTCTTTGATACACCTTCCTGATTGTATTAAATTGTATTCCTTGTACAATACAGTACAGTTGTTAGAGGGCATTTTAAATTTATTGTTTTGAACATTAGTAAACAATGAAACAAAATGCATGCACCAATGACAAAACTACCCAATTCAGAACATTTCCATCATAAAAGTCTACTCAACCTTCTACAGTCCACCAGTATCAGTAAATATGCACAATCTCTGAAGTGAAAACTCATCTAAATAATTCCACATTAAAGAAATCTGTAACAATGAAGAGGTTGCTGCTAGCAAACAACTTTATATGTCATTGTTTATTCATCTACAAATAAAGTGCCTGTTGCCCTTGAGGAATAAATTGCCTATGTTGCATGCATTAAAAAAAATGATAAGCGATTAATATCGCAATAGGGACTGTATGGCAAACTGATAACAGGTTCAGAGTTACTACTCTAGGTATCTGCCAAAAAGGACTGCAGCATCCACCCACTTTACAACACAGTATAGTATCAGCAATGCATCTGTCTACTGTGGGAGTAGAACCCACAGCCTTCTGCAACAAAAGCAAGTACACTACCTGTTGTGCTATTAACAATGCAAGCCGACTCAGAATAAGCAGCAAAGTTTTGTTCCCCTTTAGCTCTCAGCTCCTTGTAAAATCTACTTGACACACAGTTGTATCTCTGAACTTTGCAGCACAAGAAATCTGCAAAAAGCTGAAATTTATTGGGGGTGGGGGGACAAAAGCCCAAAAACCAGGGACACATTTTAAATATTGCTTGTACAATGTTGGAAAGTTGCTAGAATAAAATGCTGTGTTACCACTATACATTTCACTGCCACGTCTTTAACCCAGGGGACCCTGTGCAAAACAGTCAGAGAAACATACCACTATGCCAAATCAGCTGTTTTGTGAAAGTGAGGAAGACAAACTTAAATGGCTACCATTTAGTGAATTCAGTTCTTACCATAGCTGTCAACCTCTTGGCACAAAACACCTGAACAAAGCCAATAATGGGAGAATACAGCCCCCAAACATATTCAGTGAATTCAGTTCTCACCATAGCTCTCAACCTCTTAGCAAAAAACATGTGGACAAAGCCAGTAATGGGGGTAGTACAGCCCCCAAACATTCAATGAATTCAGTTCTCACTATAGATAGCTCTCAACCTTAGCACAAAATACCTGGACAAAGCCAATAATGGGGGAATACAGTCCCAAAAATAGGGACAAATTTCAAATATCCATATTATAAACTTAGACATCTGCTAGAATAAACAGTTTTGTGTTACCATGTACTTTCTGAAGAATATGAAGTCTGAAATTCAAATGCCTGTTATTTTTAAACATTTAACCAGGAAACTAGTCTGACTTGGAACAAAAGACAATTTTCAGCAGAGCAGGGAGAAATTCCAGACACATCTTTGTAAGATGGGAGGACATACAGACTCCACACAGAAGGCACCCCATCTAAGAATCAAACCAGAGAACCTGTAGCTGTCAGGCAGCAATGCTAACAGTGCACTACTGCACTACAGACTTTGCAAGGAAAAATGTAGATACAGAAACCACAGATTTTATGAGGAACAGAACAAATATGAGGCAAAATCTGCAATGCTTTTTAGAAATGGTGGTGGATAGCGAATTCAGGTCCTTGCCACTTGCATCCAAAGTACAGGGCTCAAGCCTGAGTATCTCTACCCACCACCATTTGTTCTCTTTAGCCACCAGTATATAGCAACTGGGGCATTTCACACACACACACACACACACACACACACACACACACACACACACACACACACCTTTGTCCATGTCACAAAGCCTTCACCTAGCTGTTTCACGAACAGAACATACTCAATGTGTATGAAGCCTTCACCTACCAGTTTCACGAACATAATCCATGTGTACGAAGCCCATCCAGCCAGTGACCATTTGTCCAGCAGTATAATCCACTCATGAAGCCTACACAGTGAAATCCCCATGAGAGCTCTCAGCTCACCCCTCATTGGTTCTGCCTGCAGGGGAAGCAGTCCAGAGCACCTCTGTTCTGTGGGATTGTCACTGCACACATTCCTGGATATCTCACAGCACAGATTGCTGGGTACCTCTTTGTCTGCATCCAGACTGCTGATAAAGGCAGTCTGAGTTCCTCTATGTGTCTGCGCATGCACAGTGGAGTTGGGACTCATGATTTTTTATTTTTTGTTTCACAGATTTTTTTCTTTTGTTTTTTCTAGATGGGAGGGCTGCAGTACAGCAGTCTGATAGCACGAGCCGCCCCTTGTCAAAGTTGAGATGGTTTTCTATTGTTACACAAAGGAGTTTGGTGGTGGTTTCAGGGGCTATTTCTGTGCCATTGTTTGATTTCACTATGAAACTGATAGAGGGGGACTTCTGTATGGGAGTAAACAGTAGTAATTTAGTTTTTTTCAGGTTCGGGAGGAGACATCTTTGATGGAACCAGTTTTCAACTAAAGTAAAGACTGTTTGCGTGTTAGTATGTAACTTTGCAGGAGAGGATGCAGCACATATCAGTCGAATCATCTGCATATTGTATGTATGTAGTTTGGGGAAGGGAGGTTTTTAGATCATTAATGAAAATTGTGAAAAGCAGAGATCCAAGAATGGATCCTTGAGGGACACCAAGGGTGATAGGAAGCTGAGAAGATAGATTGTTTTCCCACAGGACAGCTTGTTTTCTGTTTTCAAGGTAGGATTGGAACCATTTTGCTAGTTGAGGATCAAGGGAGAGTGATTCAAGTATACCTATCAATAGTTGGTGGTTAACCATATCAAAGGCCTTTGAGAGGTCTATGAAGAGTGCAGAACATAGAAAGTTAGTATTCCTCTTTTTATTAATGCAGTCTGTAAACAATAGAAGAGCTGTTGTAGTACTATGGTGTGGCCTGAAACCGTGTTGGCAGTCAACTAGTAGGTTGTTTTGTCGGAGGTACTGAAGTAATTGCTGGTGGATACATATCTCCATAATTTTTGCAAGGGGAGAGAGAAGGGCTATTGGGCGGAAGTTTGATAATTCATTTGAGGTACCTCCCTTATGCAGAGGGATGATAAAGGAGACTTTCCAGATGGATGGGACATACGATTCAGAGATATTTCTGTTTATTAGGATAGAAATAGGGTAGGCAAGTACACCAGCTGCAATTTGCAAGTATTCAGCTGGGAGAAGGTCAGCTGATGGTGTACATGGTTTAAGTTTAAGAAGCAAGGAGTGTATTAAAGATGTTGGAACAGGCTGAAGGTTAAAAGACTGGGGCAAGTTGGTTAGTGAGGGAAATTTAGTGGTGGTAATAGGTGGTAAGGTAGTTGCTAGTGATTGGACTGTTTCAGAGAAAAATTTGTTAAAGGTGTCGGCAATTTGGTTGGGAGAGGTTTGGGTTAGATTAAACGGGGTAGGTGTTTTGGACTGTCCTGGATGGAGTGATTTGTTGATACCTGACCAGACCTTTTGAGGATTGTTTTGTTGGTTCTGTTGGATTTTGAGGTAGTAGTTTTTTTTTGTCAAGGATTATGGATTTTTTAGTGGTATTACAAATTTGTCTAAAATTTAGGTGATCAGTGGGGTTTTTAGTTTTTCTCCATTTGGACCAGAGTTTGTTTCTTAATCAAATGTTTGGCCTTGTGTCCTTAGAGAGCCAGGGATCTGGTTTATTTTTGTTCTAACAGTATAAGTGGGAGCATGGTGCTCAAGGATCTGCAAAAATGTTTTGTTAAGAGGTAGGCATTTTAGGGGAGAACAATTGCAAGCTTTGAGCTCAGCTTGAAAATTACTTGGGTTGAGATATTTTTTGTTTCTGGTAGTTCTAAAAGCTATTTGATTATGAGCGTGAGTCTTTTGCCTAGAGATGTAAGTAAGAGAATGGTCACTAATATTGTCGGGGAGTATACCTGTTTGATAAGTATGGGGGTCATTATTTACTAGTATCCAATCTAAGTTTGTTTCTTGCTAGGTTTGTGGGTTCTGGTAGGGAAGGTAATGGTTTGGTGGAAGCCAAAGAGGTTTATGTGCATAGTTGGAGTGGCAGAAGTACAGCTATTCCAATCAATATTAAAGTCACCAAGGAGTATGGTTCCTTGTGGTAGGGACATGGAAAGCCAGCTAAGGGTATTTTCAAGAGTGCTGATATTGTTCCTTGGGGGGATGTAAGAGCAGATAATGTATATTAATTTCTTAGTATTAATTTGGAGCTTCAAGGTTAAAATTTCTGCGTAGTTAGGTGGTGGAGGATGTAAATCTAATGATGTGACCTTCAGTTCAGATTTGAACAGTATTGCTACTCCACCTCCCTTTTTATTTAGACGGTCTAGTCTGAGAATGTTATAGCCTGGAGGGACAATGTCATTGTCTTTAGTTGTAGGTTTAAGCCACGTTTCAGTAAGGCATAAGATGTCAAAGGAATAGATGTCTAATAGGGCATGTAGCTGGATAATTTTGTTATTAACACTTCTTATATTGAGGTGACCTATAAGTAAAGAGTTCAGGCTTTTTGGAAAATTTAGGGGAGTGTTAGTAGGGACAGAAAGAGTATTAGGGGTGGTGAAGTTAGGACCAGGATTTGGGTGGATGTTACCATGTAGCAGTGAGCAGTTTTGAGGGTTAAATATTAGTTTGAACATTTTACAGAGAGAAATGTATCCTTTTTTCATTTGGAGATATTTAATATGGGTTAGTCTATGAAAGTGCGGTAGAATGAAGGATGGACAGGATGTTATGTTACACCGTGTTAGGGAACTGATAGGAGAGAGAGGGCTTGTTTGTCTTGGGAGGTGAAGAAATGTAGCAAAAGTTAGGGATTCATAGGAAGTTAGGCAATGAGATATAAGTAATGAGGTGAGCCTGATGGATAAGAAAATAATGTTAAGGTTTGTAGGCCAACAACAGTTATACATAGTTAGAGGTGTAGGATGGTGGAGGTTAGGCTAATTGGAAGAAAAAAATGAAGACTAGTTGTGATGTGTGGAGTGTTTGAGGGACAAAGTGGGTGTGGAAAGGTAAGGCTAACCAAAAAAGGAGCCAGAATTTGTTAATTGATATAGAGTTGTGAAAAGAGGTAATTGATAGATTAGGGTTGAGGGTGTGGCTAGGGAAGTATAAGGTTAGGTGCACTGGGGTGGGTGGAATTTGGGGGTAGGGTAGGGGAGTGGAGTGAGCCTGCAGGGCAAATGGAGTGGGTAGAGACAAGAAAAGTGTTTGGCATAGAGAAACAAAACAATCAGTCAGTGAAATGCTTAATTCTAGAGAGAGAGATTAGCTTACTGGTCTGGATAGTGTCAAGAGATGCTGTAATGGAGGCAGTAAGAGACAGTTTACTATGGGGATGATAGTAGAAATGAGAGGGGAAAGGTCTGGGCAGAGGGAATAGCCTTATGGAGGTGGTAGGAAATTATATGTTTGAAAATCCTATACGTCTGGAAAGAAAAAAACGGTATATAGGAGGAATACCTTAACTGGGATAGGGGAGACACAGAATTGCAGGCAATACAATAGAAATTGTACAGATAGAGAGAAGCGACAGAGGGCAGAGAGGGGGTATGGCTGCTAGCTAACCTAGGTTTGGAAGTGTACCTCAGACTGCTAGAAAGTAGTAGTTACAAGAAATGCATAGTAGCCAGGTTTGTAGGAAAAATTACATACTTTCTGACTTTCTTTCTTGGAAAGGTACAGAGATGAGGTAGTTAGATGAGGCAGTAGGAGATTATTACTGGGTTCCTTTACTTCAAGCAGTGAGATTTGCTTCCTAGTTCAGGATATGTAAGGTTGAGGAGCTAGGAACTTTGGGATAGAGAGAAAGAGCTTAATTGAGTAAATACAGATATAATACTATAGCAGGCAGGGGAGCTGTTGGATCTAATAACAAGGTCCATAAATTACAGCAATAATCCTAGAAAGA
The DNA here is from genome assembly GCF_019279795.1 of Protopterus annectens. Classification (NCBI taxonomy): domain Eukaryota; kingdom Metazoa; phylum Chordata; order Ceratodontiformes; family Protopteridae; genus Protopterus; species Protopterus annectens. The sequence goes on along the minus strand of NC_056735.1, from coordinate 1,365,107,203 downwards.
CATTTCTGACTTCCTTTATTGGAAAGGTACAGAGATATAAGGTAGTTAGATGAGGCAGTAGGAGATTATTACTGGGTTCCTTTACTTCAAGCAGTGAGATTTGCTTCCTAGTTCAGGATATGCAAGGTTGAGGAGCTTAGAACTTTGGGATAGAGAGAATGAGTTTCTGACTTCCTTTCTTGGAAAGGTACAGAGATATGAGGTAGTTAGATGAGGCAGTAGGAGATTATTACTGGGTTCCTTTACTTCAAGCAATGAGATTTGTTTCCTAGTTCAGGATATGCAAGGTTGAGAAGCTTGGAACTTTGGGATAGAGAGAAAGAGTTTCTGACTTCCTTTCTTGGAAAGGTACAGAGATATGAGGTAGTTAGATGAGGTAGTAGGAGATTATTACTGGGTTCCTTTACTTCAAGCAGTGAGATTTGCTTCCTAGTTCAGGATATGCAAGGTTGAGGAGCTTGGAACTTTGGGATAGAGAGAAAGAGAGCAGTAAGATTCACTAGAACCAGGGGCGCACAGCAGCCAAGAGAAGATGCAGATTATATCCAAAAACAAAACCAAAATCACCCCTACCTCCCACACTAAACTCCTAGGTGTAGAAATAGATTGCAACCTTAAATATGACATTCATATAGCCCAAACTATCAAGAAGGTTCACAAAAAACTCAGTCTCCTCTATCACAACAATTTCTCACTAAACAAACCAAAGGCACCATAGCCAGAACACATTTGCTGTCTACCCTCCTCTATGCATCCCCAATACTTACTAACCTCTGCAAAACCAACCTAAACAAATTAGAATCCTTTTACTACAAGATTGCCAGATATGCTACTGAGACCTGATATAGGACCCATCACTGTTTAGCTCTCAGGCAACTGGACTGGCTTGAACTACCACAGCTACTGAAACTCAACCAATTGTCATTAACACACAAAATATACTACCAACTAGCTAAAACTCCAGCACTGCAGAATCTTGTTGTTGTTTTTCTTCTTCTTTTGGCTTTTCCTGGTTAGGGGTCACCACAGCGGAACTCCGGTCTGCTAATGATTGGCAGTAGATTTTATTTATGGTGCTGAGTTGCCAGCCCGACTCCCAACCTTCAACGAAGGCATGCCCATTCACGCATGTCTTTCGAATGCCACTCAACCGCGGGGAGGACATGCAGAGTCCACACAGAAGGCGCTCCAGCCGAGAATCGAATGGGAGAACCTCTTGCTGTGAGGCAATAATGCTACCGCTGCACCAACAGAACCTAATTATCCTTATTCCACTACTAGAACCTTACGATCTAACACCCAAAACCGCCTAGATGTCACCAAACATATCAATGAGGCAGGGAAATCTCTCTTCAGTTATTCTATTTCTAAAGCTTGGAACTTCTTACCTGGCCACATAATGTCCATGTGCTCCAACACTCAATTCAAAAAGCTCCTAAAAGCACACTATATGAATTCCTGGTTATGCTCATGTGACTCCCCAGGATAAACACTACTGAACTACTTAGTCCTCATCTAAACCTAATCTCACTGTATCCTATAGAGCAAATACTCTTCTTAGTGTGTTTTCTACGCCTGCATCATCTAAATGGATGTAAGAAAAATATGTTAATTTTATTTAGTACCATACAAAACTTGTAAGATATGTATTATATTGGTGCTACCTACATATGAAACTATATGCCAATGTTCCTCATTGTGTTTTGCTATATGTTATCTTATCCCATTTATTATGTACTACTAGATATCTATGCTGTATAACTGGATGGTTTCTACCTGTGGAACTATGTAACTTTATCTGGAGATTTTTTCCCCGAGCCTCCCCTGAAAAAGGACCTGTGTCCTGTATGCAAGCTACAGAATATCTTGTTTCCACATTTGCACTCAGTGTGTCTCTGCATCACTCTCCATCTTGTGCAGGGCTGCTGTTCATGCAAATAAGCCTACCACAGTGCAAAGACTGTTTCTAACTCCCAGCCATAGACTCCCATGTTTACTTGATTTTCACATTGTTCAAGTATTAAATCACATATCTGATAAAGAGTTTTGTATAGCAGGGTATATTGTGACTCCTAGATATTTAATGCATTTTACCTGTTAAATTGGACCTGTTCAATAAAGTAAGTGAAGTGGAAATAAATGATGTTTAGTTGTGTAGTTTTGTCGCTGAAAAAATGTATAGCCTAACACAGAGAGAGAGAGAGAGAGAGAGAGAGAGAGAAAGAGAGAGAGAGAGTGTCTAATTAGTTAATGAATTAATAGGGTTAAGGATATTTTACTGAGACTATCAAATGTTGTTTTCTGTATACAAAGTGTCTCAAAATCTGTCAGTGACACTAAAATGCATCCATCCATGCATCCACAATCCCTTTTTTCCATTTCAGTACATGGGGTCAAGGTGTCACTTCAACAGTGACAATCACCTACAAGCAAAGTTCACACCACTGGGTGGTTAGCCATGCCGTGGCTGTTCTTCCATACTATATAATCACATGCATACTAACATGCGTGGCCAGTTTAGAGAGTCCAATCCACCTACTAAATACCCTTGGAATGTGGGAGGGAACTGGAGCACTGGAGGAAACCCACACAGACACAGGGAGGATATGCCAACTCCGCACAGAAGAAATGCCAGCTGAGAATCGAACCAGACACTAAAACATAAGGCTAATATAGTGGAGACTGCAGATATCCCAGCCTTCAGCTTCTGATAAGGAGTCATGTAAGAGAAAGACTTTTGACCTCGATCTGTAAATTGGAACTACATTAAGGGGCAGAACTATTAGCTTGGCTGAAAAGTAAATGCCATTAATTTTTGGAACTGAAAATGTCATTTAATCTGTTAGAGACATAATGCAGGTGTAAGCTAATGCTGATAAGATGTTGTTGAATAATGATAATTTATATTGCTGCCTTGTGGTCTTTCTTGCCTTTGATAAACTGTCACTATTTACTTTTCTGACAGAAAAAAAGAGTCCTCTTACCATTCCTGATAAAAGTATTCCATATTTAAGATAGAGTGTGCACTCTAAGGAGCAGTAAAGGTTGGAATTTGCTTTTCTTTTTGTATAACAGAGACTTAAGGTCTTCTTTTCATAAGACAAAAATGAGGACCAGCAAACAAGGCACCTTGTAGTGAAGTAGAATACTTTAATAAAAGTATTAGGTTCTTTGAAACAGACCGGTTCCAGCAAATACAATAGACAGAGCCTTCTTCAGTGTATGGATTTCATACAGAAAATAACCTTTTTATAAATAATGCATTGTCCAAAACCGCACAATAATGAATACTCAGAACAGCGATTTTTTTCCCAGGGAAAAAAAATCACTGTTCCCTAAGAAAAAAACAAAAAAAAAAAACATAAACCTTAAACTAAAACCAAAGTGGGGGTCTCCCCCCCCCACTCCCAACTTAAATATACAAACTTCGAGATCACACCACAGTGGAGGAAATAGCAAAGCCTCGAAAACAGCCCACCAATTTTTTTTCCCCTGGGAAAAAAAATTGACGTGCCGTGGCTTTGCTATTTTTGCATTTCAGACTTTTGGGTTCAATATTACATCTTTCGAACTTATACAAGTTCAACTATGTGATATTGACCTGAGATATATTGGTTATAGTTAAGGAATAAGAGATGTAATTTCACAAACCAAACTGTAGGTTAATTGATTTCAAATGACATTAAAAAGGCATATGATAATATATGTCATAGTCAGTTTTGGAGTATTTTAAAACAGTATGATATTCTTCTTAAAATTATAATTTTTCAAAGGTTATATATGAAAATGCAACTACAAAGTTATTAATAAATGGTTGATTAAGCAGATGCATTGAAGTTAAAAGTAGGGTACATCAGGGATGCCTAGTGAGTATGATTCTTTTTGATTTGGTAATAATAGCTGCCAAAGAAAAGCTACAAAGAAATAATTGTGAAGCAAGTTTAGTTTATGGGGACTTAGTGATATCGCCCATAGTAATATGTTATTCAGATGATGCACTTATAATAGCTAAAAAACAAGGGCTTCCTGGAGACATAAGTGAATGCTTTGAAGGATTTGTGTTTTCTTCTGTGGATGGTTAGATTATATTTCAGTAGAAAGAAAGTAAAATATTTGGAGAAATAAGGAAAATAAGTGGTGCATATTTAACTAGGCATGATATCAAAGTCTTATGCATACATTCGAGGATAGACTGGTGCACTAAGGAAATGAAATAATTTAACTCAAGACATAAAGGACTTACTTGTTGCTTGGAAATTATATGACAACTTTTCAGAAAAAAAGTGTATTTAATACATTCAGAAATGTTAGGAAAGATAGGCTACTTAAGTAGACTGTTTATGTTTACAGGAAGGCTTGGAAAGGATCTGTTTTCAAGCACTTTGCGGTACTAGATTAAATCTTGTAAAAAGAGGGATAGTATGCAATACAAAAGATAGATGGGGGGTTGAGTTTAATAAATCGAATAATCTGTTTGGGTTTATTGCATTTATTTTGGATATTGAATGTTATACACACAAAAAGGATGTTTTTAGTAAAATATTATATATAAAATCCCTGTAAACAAATGTTAAATAACTAAATAAAATAAAATAAAAATATGATCACATTTCTAAATTGATACAGTCCAGGAAGTGTAAGTGACATGAAAAAAATTGAAGGAGAAGCTGTTGAATATATGAAAAAATAAAAGAATGGAAATGCCACACAATAGCAGTGACAAGAAATGGTATGAGAATATTATGAGTAAATGTTACAGACCTGACCTTTGGGAGGGAATAGAAAGTAAAATTTAAAAAGCTATGAGAAGTATGAAAAAAATATGTGGTTATACTAATAAATGTGAATGTATTGACCTTAGTCTTATCATATTTCTACTTAGTTTCTTGCCATACTACGTGAACATTTCCATATAAGTATTGTATTGTATTTCTATCCAGTCTATATATTCCTTTATTGCATGTTATGTAATTACTTCAGAAGTATGTATACTTAAAATGCGATTTGTGTTTATCTTTGTTCTTACTCTTTGTTTACTTAAACTTTTTTTGGGAGCTTTTCTCCTCGGGTCTCTGCTGAAAAAGGGCTTCTAAGAACCCAGACAGACTAACCTGGTTAACAAATGTAAAAATAAATAAAATAAATGTGGAGACTTTTTGTGGAAAGTGAGAATCAATAAACTTCCAGTAAAGTCAGCCATGAAACAAAAGTAGTTATTTAAAAGGTTTTATATATATATATATATATATATATATATATATATATATATATATATATATATATATATATATATATAAACAAGGAGAGAGTAGCTAAGCGCGTTTTTAGAGTATATAAAAATGAAAAAATTTTGGACAAGAATGGGAGATTGAAAAAATATAGAAATGATTTTATATGATTTTCAAAAAAGTTAAAAAAGATAAGTGAGATATAATGGATAAAAAATGTTTGCATGTATTTGGCATATCTGATTGGCTAGATGCAATGAAACTTTATATAATAAGACTGGAATGAGTATGAAATAAGAAAAAAGGCTGAAAAGTCATTATGGATTAAAGGGTGGGGATGATGAGGAATATAAGCTATTATGAAGTCTGTATTTGATATAGTATGTTTTTATAAATAAACAAGAAAGGGCAAAGGAATATTGAAAAATATTTATATTTTAAGTAGGGAAGTGTTTTTACATTTTGCATAATGTTACTTTGCTTAAATACAGAGCCTCTACTCTTTTTGTTAAGTCCCATGAGATCTTTTACATCTGTCTGAGTTACTATCTACTCAAGCAAACTGGGCCTTGATTTAATGTCTCATCTGAAGGACATCACTTAGGAATGTAGCACCACCATTATGCTACACTGTGTTGTCAGTACAGGAAACTTAATCCAACTACCTGGGATAAAAATAGAACCTGTAGCCTTCTCCTCTTCCAACATCAAAGGTAGGTGTGCTTTCTGAGGAGTTACTGATAATGATAACCCTGGGAAAGCCTATTTTGCCCCTATTGGCTAGTGTGTATACCTGCCATAAATCCCAGTACCCCTGAGTCTGTAAGCTAAATGAAGACTAGTGTCAAGTTGTCTAGACTGGGTACCTTAGATAGCTCTGTTGAATGAAAGGTGGATGCCTGCTTAAAATTAACTAAGAATTACTACACCGACATTAGGTTCACTGACATGGTGCAGGTTGAAAGTGGCTAACATGATGGTAAGAAGGAGACTGGATATTCTGTGTATCCAGAAAACAAGCTGGAAGGCAGCACAGCAAATTATTTAGACTCTACTACTCAGTGGGAACACAGACTAGAAATGCTGTGTGAAATGTGATAAGAGAAAGAATGTTTTCTGAAAACAGCGTGGGATGTCATCAGAATCAGTGACAGATTCATGGCAATCAGAATCTAGGGTAAACAGATAGCAGTCTTCATGAGCTCAGCTATGCTCCACAGTAGGGTTTCAATGGTGAGGGAAAGATGAGATGCAGACAGCAGTTGTAGGATCTTCTCAGTAAAGTAGGACAAAATGATTTGGTCTTGATAATGGGGCACCTGCATGCTCATATTGAGACAAGTCAAAAAGGATATGAGGATTGCCTGGGTTTATGTGGTTGGGGCATTAGGAATAATGAAAGAGAGGCCATTCTATACTTCTGTCTGGCCAATGGCTTAATGGTGGTGCTAAGACAGTCACAAGATTACATACAGTTGTGGTCAGCATGAACCTCAGATAGATCTCCTAGTAAACAAATTAGGTTGTGATCAAAGTTAACCCTAATGGAGCAGTCAGTCCCCAGCATAAACCATTGGTGGCCAAACATAGTCTCTAATGTCAACACATACTAATTTGAAGACCTGGAAGATGACTGGAGTGAAACTGGAAAAAGGAAATACTCAAGGTTTTAGCACCTCAGGAGGAAGAAAAAGGAGAAAAAGAAGAGGAAGAAGCAGAAGAAGAGGAAACAAGGGTAGCCAAAGAGGCATGGTAGTGTTTCAAAATAGCATGTAAGGAAATAATAGAGTGAATATTTGGTCAAGCCATATAGGAATGGTAGTTTCTCAAAACAGCATGTGAGAAGATAATAGATCAGATATGCTGTCAAGCTGGAGAGGAATGGCAGTGTCTCTAAACAATATCTGAAAAGAGGATAGAGCAGATATGCTGTAAAGCTAGGTATGAAAATAAGTTACTGAATGAAAACTGATGATAGAATGCAGAATCCCAGGAAGTTACCAAAAGAAGTGATGAGTGCAGGAAGAAGTGAGAGCTTGAAAAGATGTACCAGGCTATGAAGGAATATGGACTGGCTAACAAAGACAATCACAATGACAAAGAACAAGGCATTTGAGAAACTTTACCACCTTCTGGGAAGGGACTCAGCAGGTGACACATAGAAGCTCTATCAAGTTGTAAGGAAATGAAAACAAGAAAGACTGTCATCACTATGGTTGCTACCTGTCCCACTTTGCGAGGGGCAGTCCCTCTTTGGGCAGTTGTGTCCTGCACAAAAATTGAAAAAATGGCAAATGTCCTGAGATTTTAGAACAAAATTATTTCCTATATTTTATTTAATAGTTGCATAAAACAATTACTCTGTATCTAAAACACCTAAATGTTATAAGAAACAGAATAAGGAACTAAAATGCTGCAAGAATAAGCTTTTATTTAGGCAAAAAACTGAAGTTCTGTCCTTTGTACTGGCCATGGGTATGTTTTGCCCTGCAAAATCTGACGTTGTTACCAAAAATGTCCCACTTTGGGCATTTGAAAAGGTGGCAACCCTAGTCATCACTCATCAGACCCATCATAGAGTACAACGCCCCATTTGGGATGTAACTTACAAGATACCTGCAACAGCTGGAAAAACCACAGAAGTACCTCATCAAGAGGAAAACTGGCCTCAAACAGATGTCCTATGCAGCTCAACTGAAGAAACTCCAGCTGTACTCGGTTGCATACAGCCTACTCAGAGGTGATCTCTGCCTGTCATACAAGGCCATGTCCAACCCAGAATTGATGGACATGCTCCACCTAAAGAAAACCATATCCCCTCGAACCACACACTCTAGGGATCTAAACCTCACCACAACAATAAATAGGACATGCTGGAGAGATAGATTCCTGTACCAGAGACTTCCCATGCTTTGGAACAAGATTCCAATCTACATTAGGCAGAGCTCCTCGCTAACACTCTTCAAGAGAAACCTTGACGAGTTGATGGGAAACAGAAAGTTTACCCCGGGGAATCACTTCAGTGGCTCTGCTGGACAGAGGCACAGGGAACTAATCTAAGGGGGTGGCGAAAGCCAACACATTCTGGCTAGGCTTATAAATGCCTTTGGGCAGATAGCCTAGTACCTACCTATGAACCTATGAACCTATGTCTTCAGATACCATTCATAAGGGATGATCGCAACAATCTGCTTAACAGGCTGAAAGACATCAAAGGCAGATGGATGGAGAACAGAAGCTGTAATGCCACATGCACAGCCTCCATTGAAAGGAAAAGGAGAACCTACCCAAGAAAAGTAAGAAGTGAATTAAGGGAAGTAAGTTAGGAAAAGTGACAGGCTCAGATGAACTCACAGCAGGCATGATTTAATATCTGTAGCAAGACAGATAGTGGAGATGAGGAAACAGAAAAATTGGATATTACTAGACTTAAAGAAAGCATATGATATGGTTACAATAAAGCTGATTAGGCCAGTCCTACAATGCTACCATATCCTGGAAACATTGGCAGAATATGTTCAGGCTGTGTCAAATGCATACAATAATTTATTTATTTATTTCCAGTTTGATGACCGGGGAGGTCCACTGGACTCAAAGAGCCCATTTTCAGTGGAGGCCTGGGGAGAAAAGCTCCATAATACAAAGTACAAGCTGCATAATACAAAGTACAATACATAGTTGCAATGGTACCTGTTAAACACCTTGTAACTATAAAATAACAAAACTAAGCAAAGTTAAACTGCAACATGGAACAAAATATAATACATATTTAAATGTTTACTGGTTGAGAACAGTAGTACAGAGTTAAATTTGTACAGAGGTTTGAAACATCTAAGAATGGTATAACAGTAACATTAGCAAGAAGGCAGCAAATAGGGTTAATCCCTAGTGTGTAAGGAAGAATGAACATTATGTGTAATGAATGTATTCATGTATTAAGCAGGTTAGGTAGGTAGAGTGCAATTGCACTTCCATTTATAGGAGAGGTAAGAATGGAGCTGGGTTTTGAAGAGTTCAAAGTTTTTAGAGATTCTTAGAGATGGAGGTAGAGAATTCTATTTTTTGGTGATGGAAAAGGATAGGAGAAACTGACCAGTGGGATGATTTGGTTTGTATACAGAGATTAGATTTTGGTGGGCAGATCATAGAGTTCTGTGTGTGGGGTGTATAATGGTAAGATGTTTGTTAGTGTTAGATATTTAGTTGATTTAAAAATAAGCTTGTGAGCTGTGGTGAGTTGGAGGTAGTCTAGGTAGTTGGGAAGTTCTAGCCATTGCAGCTGGTGGAGATGTATACAGTGGTGAGTGGAGTATTTGGATGTGGTTGTGAACTTTGAGATTTTGTTGTAACAGGTTTCCAGTTTAGAAGAGATGGAGGCAGATAGGTTGGTTAGTAGGGGAGCACCATACATCAGTGAAGGTAGTAAGTAGGTAGTGGTGAGGGTCTGTCTTGTTGAAGAGGAGAGGAAGTGGGAGTTTCTGTACAGCATGCCAAGTTGCTGATGGGTTTTCTTAATATTTAGCTGAATATGGGTATCAAATTTTAGGTGTTCATCAACAGTAACCCCAGGAAGTTTAGCAAAAGGAACAACTTCTATAGTGGAGTTGGCATAGCTGATAATATTGAAAGAGGTTTTGTCGAGAGGGGGAGATTTTGAGGGAGAGAATAGTAAGATTTTTGATTTGTTGGCATTCAGAGAGAGATTATTTTGAAGCATCCGGTTCTCAGTAGTTGAGAAGGCAGTTTGAGTTTTAGTTTGGAGCTCAGGGAGGTTAGAAGCAGAGCAGACTAAAGTTGAGTCATTTGCGTATTGTACTATCTTAGTGTTAGGAATGGCTGCATGGAAATCATTAATGAAGATATTAAAGCGCATTGGGCTGAGTATGGATCCCTGGGGTACCCCGGTTGGGGTAGGAAGGAAGGCTGAGGTGTTAGTCTTCCATTTCACAGCCTGAGATCTATCAGAGAGGTAGCTGCTGAACCAGGTAATGGTGTTTTGTGAGAGATTAAGATTAGAAAGTTGGTTAAGAAGGTGGGTATGGCAGACTGTATTAAAAGCCTTGGAGAGATCAAGGAGGACTGTGGATACAAGTTCTCCAGAGTCACGGGGATGCTTTACAATGTCTAGAGAAGAGAGAAGAGCAGTTATTGTGCTATGACCAGGACGGAACCCATGTTGTGTTGGGGTGAGGAGTTGGTTATTTGTAAAGAAAGGCATGAGCTGGCGGTGGATGCATTTCTCAAGAATTTTTGAAATAGGGGAGAGAATTGCTATGGGTCCTGGAAGTTGGAGATGTTATTATTTTTGCCTCCTTTATGGAGGGGTAGGATAAAGGCTGAACACCACATTTAAGGGCATATGATTCCTGTATGGATCTATTGATGAGTGCACTAATGGGGATGGCGATGCTGTCTGCTACAAGTTTTAGAAAGAGTGAGGGGATGTTGTCAGGGACATTGGAGCATGGCTTAAGTTTAGAGAGAAGTTTTTTTATGTATGAGGTGGGGATGGGTTTGAGATGAAATATAGGAGGAGAGTTTAGGATGGAAGGTTGGGGAGAGGATTTGAGTTGGGGGGAGGAGTTGTTGTTAGGGCAGGTTTTGGTGAGTTCTGCTATGGAGTTAGTAAAGAAGGAGTTGAACAGAGTAGCTATTTCTGGGTCAGATTTACTAGTGTCAGGGCAAGGGTTGTTTTTGGTGCCTGGGTTAAGAAGAGAGTTGATGGATTTCCAGAACTGTTTGGGGTTCATGGAATGAGTAGTTTGGTATAGTATGATTTTTTATCCTGTATAATATGTTTTTTGGCTAGGTTGCAGAGTTGTTTATATTTAAGAAGGATGCCAGGGTATTTATTGCGATGGTAAAGTTTCCAGGTCTTTTCCCTTTGTTGCATGAGTGTTTTGGTATCTTTAGTAAGCCAGGGGGCAGAATTGTTTTTTTATACATTTTGTTCTTGGAGGGGCTTGGGAGTTCAGGGTATCTAAGAAGGTTGAGTTCCAGAATTCAACAGCGTTGTCTAGAGGAAGAGTTTTTAGATTGCCCCAATTTATTAGTTTGAGAGAATTGGAGAAAGTTGTGGCATTAAAGTTTGTGAAATTCCGAGTATGGATATATTGATGTAGGTGAGGAGAGGAGGGGGTGCTCTATGGATGAAGGTTGGCAAGTAATCACTAATGGAGTCTGGTAAGATGCCAATGTGGGAGATTTTATTTGGGTGGGAGACAATGATCCAGTCCAGTATGAAGCCTGGGGGGTTATTTTTATTGGGTCTGGTAATGGCATTTGTAAGTTGAGTGAAATTAAATAGTTTTATTGATATAGTGGGATTATTGGCAGCAGTTTTGTTCCAGTCAATCTTTACATCTCCTAGGATGTATGTCTCAAACTTGATATTAGTTGAAGCCCATAGAGGAATTTCCTCAAGTGCATTTGTATTGTTTCCAGAGGGGATATAGAGGGCTATGACACAAATGCTTTTATGGCTATTTAGTTTGAGAATTCTTATGACTAGTTCAGCGTTGTTGAACTGAGGAATAGGATTTTGGCAGGGAGTGATGGAGAGTAGGCTAGAGTAGATTAAGGCCACTCCTCCTCCCTTCTTTTTTAGGTGGTCTTGTCTAAGAGCTTGAAACCCAGGGGGTAGGATTTCAGAGTCAGAAATATTGGGTTTTAGCCATGTCTCAGAGACAGCTACTATGTCAGGTAGAGTATGGTATAGCCAAGCGTGGAAGTGGGTTATTTTGTTTTTTAGACTCTGGGCATTGATGGTCAGGAGTTTGAGATATTTAGGGTTGGTAATATGGGTGGTAATAGGGGAGTTGGATTGTTGCTGATACTAGGTCCTGGTTTGGGATGTATGTCACCTGCTAGGCATAGGTAGTTAAAGGGGAATGAGAGCAGGGGGTTGGGTTTACTCCTATTGTTTTGTGGGAGGTATAATAATGCTTTAGGAAAATGACGTTTCATTGAGGAGGGTAGAAGTTTTAGTTTGAAGCAGAGAAGTGGTTAGGTTGAACTATGGAGGGTGATATAGTGTGAAAGCGAGATGTGGTAGAGTGATGAAGGGTGTTGAGGGTTATGGTAGGGTGAAGAGGGGATAGGAATGAAGGAGGTAGTTTGTAAGAGGAATAAGAGGTAGCATGGTATAAAGGAATTATAAGTAGTAGGCAGAGGGAGGGGATGAGAAGGGTTTGAGAAGGCATGTTGTGGTGTAGGTATAAATGAATAGTTGGGAGGAGGGTATTGAGGAAGTAGTTGGATGTAGGGGGACTATGAGAGTGTAAGAGGGAGGTGTTTAGAAGTGAATAAAGTGCTTTAAGGTTTGGGATGTGGAAGGGGGGGGGTGAGGAAGTATTGGAGGATGGGAGGACTGGGCCGGTAAGCAAAACAAATTAGGTAGAGAAGGTTGGAGAGCTGGAGAAAATATAAAGAGAGAGAGAGAGAGAGAGATTTGCACATTTAAAAAGATATAATTATCAGAGGTATGTAGGTTAAGCAGCAGTTGAGGGTAATACACAATTAACAGGTTAAGCAGCAGTGAAAATAAGAAAAACTAGCACATACGCTTCAGGTAAAAATCCCTACAAAAATAGCATAATAATCAATGTCACAGTTTCTGTTTCAATTACACAATATAGCTGTGAAACATAAGGTGCATATCATTGCTCACAACATCTGCAACACAGTATGTGTATGAAATTCAGCAACTGGCTAAGTAGAACAGAGTATTTCCACAGAAGATTAGCATTTTCAAACAGTTAAACTTTAAAATTCAAACAGACTGTTAAGCAGAAAAGCATTCACATTTGCTGGCTAAGGTCCGTTTCTATGAAATAGGTATTTCTAGGCAGCGTTATAATAGTAAGATGCACATTGTAATAATGTGCAAAAAGCAGGGAGACATTTAAAACTGCCCTTAAGACCTAAATAGGGGGGCTCAGATCAGTTTATACAAGCAAACAATGAGTTAGTGTTTCCATTACATTACCCTGCGCAGTTTTGCTATGGAAGGGTTTGTCCTATAATCACAGACTTATTGGTACAATTGTGTTTAGTTGAGAACAACAGTACTACGAGTCTGTGGGTACATTCATGGATTAAACTAATTAGTTTGGAGTTGAAATGGTTACATTCTCATGTGCTGTAAGGTCTAAAAAGGATTAATTTGCTCTTTACTAGCTTATGCAGCTAGTAAGCGAATGAGCAACAATTGGGATCAACACTTTTGCTTGTTTGGTCGGCTACCACATGGAAGTGGTTACTGGTAAGGAAATATACCAGATACAGTTTATAAAGCACAGTTTTCTGGTTAAAACATGCAGAGCTGCACTACTGGTGCATAATATTTCAGTTTGGGTGATTCAGAAGGGTACTCAGTAGTGGTAGATGCATGAGCCGTGTTTTGCGACAGACAAAGTGTGTAAAACCTTAATAGCACAGGAGCCACATACTACGAGATGCATCTCAAGGATACACTACAGAATACAGCATAATTGCAGATTTAAAAGCACAAATATCCAATAAAGCAGCGTAATGCAGGTTAAAATGGCACCAAATCCAATGGAAACATACAGATATCGCATTTTGCAACAGCAGTAATAATGTGCAAAGTTAGTCTTTCTGGTAATTGATTCTACAAAATAATTACAGGGTACACATTCTACAAGATTAATCTCTAAACAATGCTACAAAAAGAACTGGAGTAGATATACAAGTTCTAAGGTCCAGAAAGTATTACAGCAAAAACCTTGTAAAGCAAAACAAATACGCACTTACAGGAAGTATGGGATAACAAGGCCAGGGACTCACAGCAGCCACAAGTAGATCTAGGGGTTTAAAGATGGCGCCCCAGGAGATTTGGTCCTTATGATAGGGTTAGTGCAGATGTAGAAGGGAAGAGGGAGGAGTTGGGTAGGTGTGAGCAAATGCAGGCTGGAAGGCTGAGCAAAGCAGAAGTTATAGCACAGTGGAGACCCAAGGAAAGAAGGCAGCAGGACAGTGTGAAAAACAATCAGTATGGTGAAGGTAAGTGCAGAGGAAGGTAAGCAGGGTGGTTAGAGGGATGCTTAGGGTACTGTTATAAGGGAAAGGATTAGAGTGATTTCAGAGGTAGATAGGACTGTTACCAAGCAGTTAAAGAAGAGAGTGAAAGACTAGATTTTATATCATAGTGAGTGAGATAGAGTGAGGGAAGAGGGGTTAAAGGTGGATAATAACTGCCATCTAGTGGACAAATCCTGTAACTGTTGAAAGAGGAACCAGTATAGGAGGTAGAAAGATATAGGCAGAAAGAAGGCTCAAAAATAGGAAGTAGGAGGCTAGGATAAGGCAGGTGGGGGGGGGGGGGGTTCACAGTAAGAAGGGTATGGCTGCTGGCTATTCTGGCCGAGATCCTGTACTAGCACCTAACAAGTGGTAAAGCAATGTCACATACAAATTAAAGGACATATAACATCATGCTTAAAAACCTCAGCTTTGGCCGGCTAAGAACTTGCTGTATTCAACTGGACATTTAAGAGAATTTAAGTACCTTTATCTGCACTTTTTTTTTCAAAAAATACAGTATTTAAATTGATTTTAACTGTGTTGCAGGAATATTAACTGAACTGGAAGTTAGTCAGTGTTTGCTGAATTTTGTTATTTGCTAGTAATTACAGGTGTGGGGGTAGCCACATTCTTTGATTTCCTGTCCTTGCCTATTTAAGTGGTACAGTGTGAAATATTTTCTGCTTAAAAACCTCAGCTTTGGCCGGCTAAAAACTTGCTGTATTCAACTGGACGTATAAGAGAATTTAAGTACCTTTATCTGCACTTTTTTTTTTCAAAAAAATACAGTATTTGATTTTAACTGTGTGTTGCAGGAATATTAACTGAACTGGAAGTTTTGACTCTGCTCTTCAATCTTAGTGGCCTTGAAACTGCCCGCCCCTCTTGTAAATTTGTGTCTGGATACTCCTTCTGGGCCCATCTCATTTGCTCGCTCAACTGAGTGCAGTGAGATCATATTCTGATTTCAGGCACTCCTACTGTGTACAAAGAGAGCATCTGGGAAACAGAAAAAAAAATTTAAGCTTGTTTCCTGCCTTTCCTGTTAAGTGGTATAGACTATTTGTAGGCTTCTGAGCCCCCAAGCCCTTCTGTGTTGGAGGGAAGCCTTCTAGCTTAGTTTTTTTTCTTATAACTAGTCAGTTTTCTAGTTTCAGCACTCAAATCTGTTTCTTTGATCTCAGCACTTGTTCAGAAAAAAAAAAAATTCATCTGCTTTTACTGTACTTGTGTTTCTACCTACTTTATTTTACTTTTGCATCATCTTAAAAGTACTCAATTGTATTTATTACTGCTTGGTGTAACTCATTCTAAGCTTTTTGGTTTAAACACTTGGGCTTCGGAATAGTTGTTTTGCACTGAGAGGGTTTGTGGTCTGCACTGTAGTGGCAGAACAGGTAGCTTACATCCTTCTAGGTTGGGAACTGCTGATTGAGGGCTCAGTGTCTGTTATTCTAAAAGTGTATTAATTCTGGTTTAAGCACTTGGGCTTTCAGGCCAGTTATTTTACATTAAGAGGGTTCGTGGTCTGCACTCTTGTGGGAGGAGAGGCTGGACTCTGCCCTTCTGAGCTGGGAATTTCTGGTTAAAGGCTTATAGTGCATGCATATCTGAACTGCTTCTTACTGAAGTTGGTGTGCCTTGTTTGCTGTGGCATAGACTGGATTCGGGCCTGCTGGATCTAGCTTTGTTTGTATAACTTGAGCACTAATCCAGGCATTCTCTAAAATATTCAATTGTATTTATTACTGCTTGGTAGTAACTTGATTAAAGTGTAGCTATCATTCTAAGTCTTTTGGATTAAGCACTTGGGCTTCAGACCAGTTGTTTTACATTAGGAAGGTTTGTGGCATGCACTGTGGTGGCAGGACAGGTAGCTTTCATCCTTCTAAGTTGGGAACTGCTGACTGAGAGCCCAGTGTCTGTTATTCTTAAAGTGTATTAGTTCTGGTTTAAGCACTTGGGCTTCAGGCCAGTTATTTTACATTAAGAAGGTTCGTGGTCTGCACTCTTGTGGGAGAAGAGGCTGGACTCTGCCCTTCTGAGCTGGGAATTTCTGGTTAAAGGTTTATAGTGCCTGAATATTTGAACTGTATCTTACTGAAATTGGTACACCTTGTTTGCTGTAGCATAGACTAGATCCAGGCCTGCTGAATCTAGCTTTGTTTATATGCTTGTTGTTTGTTTGCTTGTTATTTCACTGGAACGCTAATTCCACCTAATATGCGGCTTCTCAGCGCTTCTGTGGATCACTAGTGATATCTGCACTGCTTACTGTACTTATTTCCTTGTTTCACTTGAAAGAAAGTTACTGTTTGTCATTTTTGCATTTAAATTACCTGTAACACATTGCACTTAAGTTACCTGGCACTTGCTCGCTAAAGCAATTATATAAGTCAGCACTAAAAATTAAAAGCACTACACCCTCACTCCCCACTGGCCCTTGTTTTCAATTATTAAGGAATTCCCAATATTATTCTAGCATGTCCAAAGGTCAGTTGTCAATCTCCTCTCCGGTCCAGCTGGTGAATCTGGGAATCTTGAGGCAATGTTACAACTGCCTCATGTACACAGACAACCCTCTCCTCCTCCCAACAAATTCCAACACATGTGAGAGATGCAACCATATAGCCAAACTGGAGGCTAAGCTCTCTCAACTCAGTACTGGCATAACCAGTCAGGAGGAGAAGGAAACCACACTCACTACAATTCCAGTCTCACATAGACCTACCATGACAGCAAACCAAACACATAATCACACAAAACATACTCGGAGGCTCTAAATAAAGATCTGCCTAAGCAGCAGAGACCTCCAAAGCAGACACCCAAGCAACCGCTACCCCAAAACAAAACACGTGCAACACATATCTCACAAAGCCAGTGTGCCGAACAGTCACAGCCCTTAAGACTAAACAGCACACCTGATACACTTGTAATAGGTGACTCTATCGTCAGGCACACTGACGTCCCGCTCACCAGGCTGAACAAGGAGAGGGTCACGGTGAGCAGCCTGTCGGGCGCTAGGATCCGCCACATAACACAAGCACTCAGGTCACTCCAAGGCAAGTACAAATATAACTCAGTCATTGTCCATGCTGGTGTGAATGACCTGAGACGTACCTCTCTGGACTACATGAAAAGAGACATAAAGGAGCTCTCTGAGCATGTAGCCCAGGCGGTATGACCCTGACCTTGAGTAGCATCTTACCCTCACCAAGAATGATGCCACAATATGAAGACAAGATGATCAATTTCAACAATTGGCTTAAGTGCTGGTGTCATTCAAAGGGGATCCAATGCCTGTCAGCTTGGGATGATATGCTCGACAAGCCACGATGCTTCGCTAGGGACGGCTTGCACCTGTCACCCCTGGGCTTTCGGATATTGGCAAAGGCTCTTGCTTCCCCATAGTGCCTTTTTAGGCAAGGCTCAAAGACAAACCCACCTCCATAGGTATTACAAGGGATAAGAAACTAAGAGTAATGCTACTCAACGCCAGAAGTCTAAACCTCAAGATGCATGCACTCAAAACTCTCCTTAGCATGGAGAACATCGATATCTGTGCAGTAACAGAAACCTGGTTCAGGGCTCCCAAGAGCACCCCAGCACTACCAGGTTATACCTCATACCATGCTTTTCGGCCCCAAAACATGGACCGAACCACAAAAGGAGGGGGAGTATCGATATTCATCAAAGATACCCACACCTCCAGGTTGGTGGCAAAGCACGAAGCATCAGAGACTATCCATGTGCAACTAACAGTGGGTAAAACTGTCTTCTAGTTTATAGTCTGCTACAGACCACCCTCCTAAACTCAGGAACCCTACTCGGCCTTTCTGAGAACACTGGAAAATATGAAGGTCTCTCCAAACACCATTATATTGGATGACTTCAACTACCCAAACATAGACTGGGAGCATTACTCTAGCTCCAACACCCTAGCCCAAAGGTTCCTAGAATTTATAAACTCAAATGCTATGGAACAACTTGTTACCACTCCCACAAGAGGGAAAAACATACTGGACCTGATCATCACCAACATGGGGACTCTATGCTCCAGACCAGAAGTGTATCCCTCACTGGTAAGATCAGACCATAAACTAATCTCACTGGATATTCACATCCCGACCCCACCCCCTGCCCAGAAAACCACAGTGAAAAACTTATCTAAAGCAAATTTCACACTCCTCAAAACTGAGGTGGAATCCTTCAAAGCCCCCGGGCCTGTGGAAAATACGGCCCAGACTGCAGAATCCTTTATAAACGCATTCTATGAACACCTTCAGGAATGCATGGATCATGCGATCCCAAATAAAACCAAGACCCAATCCTCCAAAGGCAGATGTCCTGTCTGGTGGACCCCAGCCATAAACAAACTATACAATAGAAGGAGGAAGCTACTAAATGATAGAGCAAAATCCCAAAAAGGGAAGGCATCACTGATCAGTATTAGCAAAAAACTACGGGCACTCATAAAATTGTCTAAGGCCAGCTTTGAGAGAAAAATTGCACAGGACACTAAGGATAATCACAAGGCTTTCTTTAGTTATGTTAGGAACCTGGGTGGTAATTCCCAGATATGCTCAAATTTAGTCCAAAATGACAAAAAATACACTGAACCCACAGACATTGCCAACATCCTAGCTGACAGGTTCAGCGCAAACTTCTCCCCCCCCTCCCCACCAAAAGGGCAAATATCTATCCCAGCAGAGTGCTGCCCTCCTGACATCTCAGATGCTCAGGTAAGAGCCGCCCTCTCCAAAGCAAAAAACACAGCATCAATGGGACCAGACGGTGTCCTGGGCTGCGTCCTACATGAACTCCAAGAAGAGCTAAACCCAAACATAAAACTACTGTTCAATCTCAGCCTTACTACAGGATATGTGCCCAAAGAGTGGCGTACAGCAACAGTGGTCCCTCTCCACAAAGGTGGTGCCTCAACGGATCCTGGAAACTATCGCCCCATAAGCCTGACTAGCTTGGTCTGCAAAGCTATGGAAAGGATCATCATGGACCTCATAAATAAAGATATTGGGGACCTACAGACACTGGATGCTACCCAGTTTGGCTTTGTTAAGGGCAGATCCTGCCTCTTAAACCTGGTTGATTTCTTTGAAACAGTCACCAAGGCCATTGACGAGGGGAAGGTGGTCCACACAGCCTACCTGGACCTCGCAAAAGCCTTCGATACAATATCCCACTCAGGCATTATAGATAAGCTCACCAGCTTAAATATAAACCCCTATGTCACTAGATGGATTGCAAACTGGCTCAAGGACAGAACCCACATGGTTAGAATTGCTGGAGCCATGTCAGACTCCAAACCAGTTACAAGTGGTGTCCCACAAGGCTCAGTCCTGGGACCTCTCTTGTTTGGTATATATTTCTCGGAGGTACAGGCCAACACAGAAGGACTGTGGCTGACCAAGTTCGCAGATGACTGCAAACTGGGCGCCATAATTGACTCTCCAGCCGACACAAGCATCCCCCAAAAGGGCCTCATAGAAACAGACAACTGGTGCCAGAGCCATGGCCTCAAGCTAAATGCCAAAAGTGTATAGTCATCCCTTTGGCAAAAACAAAGTGCCCACAAATTACCACATAGGTGGTAATCCATTAAGTACAGAAGAAGTAATTAGGGACCTGGGGACCCAAGTTGATAGCAATCTCTCATTTGACAACCACGTGGCCAAAGTGGTTAGAAAAACATTTTATATAGCCCACCTAATCATGAAGGGATTCACATCTAGATCAGGGGAGGTCATCGTGCCTCTTTACTCATCCCTCATCAGGCCCATAATTGAGTACAATGCCCCTTTTGGGATGTACCTTACCAGACATCTGCAGCAACTGGAAAGACCCCAAAAGTACCTCACCAAGAGGATCAAAGGGCTCAAACAGATGCCATATGCTGCCCGGTTAAAGAAACTCCAGCTCTACTCAGTGGCATACTGCCTGTTCAGAGGCGATCTGTGCCTGACGTATAAAGCCATGTCCAACCCGGAATTAATGGACATGCTGCACCTCACAAAATCCAAATCCCATTGAGCTACGCGCTTGAGAGACTTGAACCTCAGCACTGAAATAAATAGGACATGCTGGAGGGACAGATTTATAACCCAGAGGCTCCCTTCACTGTGGAACAAAATCCCAGTCCAGGTTAGGCAGAGTCCCTCATTGACTCTCTTCAAGAGGAATCTTGATGAGTGGATGGGAGATCGTAGGTTTACCCCGGGTATCACTTCTGTGTCACTGTTAGACAGAGGCACAGTATACTAACCTCGAAAAAGGGCATAGCAAAATAAATTTAAAATGGGTGGCGAAAGCCAAACATACTCTGGCTAGGCTTATAAATGCCATAGGGCAGATAGCCTAGTATGAACATATGAACCTACGAACTTATGTAACATACTTTCTTTAATTCATTTGAGTTCACTTCTGGGAGAAGTTAAGACTTTTCCTGTTGGGGAATGAGGCAAACAGGGCGTGATTGGTATCTGTGACTGGTCTTGGATGTCCAGGAGGGCTGGGCTGGTAAGCAAAACAAATTAGGTAGAGAAGGTTGGAGAGAGGAAGTATAGGGTAACAAGGCCAGAGATGCACAGCAGCCAGGAGTAGATCTGGGGGTTTAAAGATGGCACCCCAAGAATTTGACTCATAGAAGGCTTTCAAATTGTGCGAGTTTGTGTCAGGGATCAACTTTGAGCCCACTCTTGTTCTGGTGATAGAGTACATCAGAAAACAGGTTGGAGGGCACAGATCAACTAAGCTGCTGTAAGCAGGCAATGTGGCATTACAAGAAAACTCTGAACAGGAACTTCAGCAAATGATGGAGGACTGGAATGCAAGACTGTAGGGACTAGGGATATAACTGAGTACAGAAAAGGCATTAGGCATGGTAGGAAATAGGGGCATCAGATGAAGTTGAAAACTGAAATAGAATGGAAAACAATGGAACATGTTAACAGCTTCAGGTATATGGAAGGAGTGGTCCAGGAGAAGAGAAGTCTGAATGAGGGGGTTAGAATCAGAGATGTTGCAGCCAACTGACACAAAATGTCAGGTGCATGTATTACAGAATAATGACAAAGAAACTGAAATGCAAAGGACACAAAACAGGGGTGTGCTCAGTGCTTCCGTATGGCTCAGAAACCTGAGTAATGAATGCAGAACAGCTGAGACGGCTTGTAGGGTTGGAGAAGAAGTGTCTGAGATGGTTAGTAGGATGTACATAGTGGAACAGATGAAAAACTGAGGACATCAATGTGAAAGCCAAATCAGTCTCAGCTGTAGGAAAATGAGAAGGTAAACAGATTATGGTGGTTCAGTCACATGTGCAGGAAAGAAGAAGATGATTTGGTAAAGCAGATTTGGTAGAGGTAGGAGGAAGGCAGCAGGTGTTCAGGATGCCCAGCCTTGAGATGAAGGGATTGTTTGAGAGAATATATGTGACAGATATGATGGTCAAAGATGGGAGAAGATTGGCTCTGAATTGAGCGATGTAGTGGTGACAGATGACTCCATACCCCATGTGATGATGTGAGACATTACCAGCTATGCCAGAAGAAGTAAGACAATGGATGTTTAACATATGTCAGCATAGCTAGCTGGAGTTTTGTAAATAATTATATGTCATTTGTATATTGAACTGATTTATACAGGTGCTTGTGTTGAAAATGTATTTTTAAAGCTGCTTGCATTAGAAATGCACCAACAATGAGTCCTGCTGGACAGAAAATAAATATGCCTGTATGTCAGACTATATTGTAACTGTTAAAATGAATATATTATAACAGAGGATACAGGAAGAGAAGAGGTTAATCTCAGTCCAGCTAAATTTGAAAAATAGTCTGAAATTAAATTACCTGGTTTAGGCCATAAATATTGTATCTCACAGTTCTGATTGCAGCCAGAGATGAAATGTCTGTGAAAACCAGGACTCAGAATCATAATGCATTTTCTTTAGGGGTGAACTAATTGCTACCCTGGAAGGGTCGAAGTTCTGAAATGGTTTTATAGCTTCCAGATGCTAAAACATCTCAGCACAGCTCTATGTGCTAGATTCTGGTTCAGTTTACGTAAAGAGGTTAGTATGGGATCAGATTCAGTTGACCAAATATATGTGATGTCATTCTGTAATCAGCACTGAAATTATGTTTTAATACTAGATGAGACAGAAGTCTCAGAGATGTCTGTTTTTGAAACCTGGCAAAGAAGGATCACTCACCCACTTCATCTTGCCTTGCTTTGGTAAGTAACCAGGGAATAGTAATTCTTTAGATCAGTCAGGAAATATATTCAGATTAGCTAAGTACTGTTTTTCTGTATTCATGTGCATCTATCCATCTGTGTTATTTTTAATATTTCCTGTGACTGAAACTCTGCTGTTTATCATAAATAGATACTTGGTATTTTGATGTTCTTTTATTATTTATTATTAAATATATTCAAACTTTTCATTGTGTCTGGTCTTTTAAAGAATATTTAACGTTTGAGAGTACTTATATTTATTTGGTGACACTGTGGTCACTCCTAAAAGTCTTGCTGCAAACACTACCATTTGTATGTGCATTAACTTTACTCAGTATCATTGGATACTCTGGTAAGAGCCTTAGAGTAGCTGGTTTTGGAGTGTTCTGCTGGTGATATATCTACCTTATATTCTGGGCAAAGGTAGCAGAGCTAGTAAATCTGTACCAGCCTTTCCCAGTGTGTGTGTGTGTGTGTGTGTGTGTGTGTGTGTGTGAAAACCAAATCTCAAAGAGTGTGTGTATCAGCTACTTGGAGCAGAGACACAAAGCACTGGTTTTACAGAGAGGATGGTGGAGGACTTTGCTTGGAACACTCAGCTGGGAACTCAACTCTACAGCTGTTCCAGTGAGGATTCTTATTCGGGGCCTGGAGAGAGAGAGAGAGAGAGAGAGAGAGAGAGAGAGAGAGAGAGGGCACCTCAGTCCCTGGACTGAGTGTGTTTCTTGTGTGCTCTTAAGGGAAATTTTTGTTCCAAGTGAACGTCCCTCACCTGTATCAGTAGTGTGGATTCAGGCTCCTTGATTACTGGCCCAGAGGAAGGATGTCACTCCCCCAACTCATACATACAATGGGAAGAAGAGGAGTGACAATAATAATGATAATGATGTTGATTTTCAGAAAGCCTAAAACTTGTATGTTTAACAGGTTATGTCCTTCAAGGACTGCATAGAAGTTAATATATATTTTAAATATAGAGAAAGTTGCAACCTGTAAATAAAAATGATTAGACAGCAGACTGCTATCACCTTATTCTCATGACATAGCATTCTTCTTGTATTTCTTTATAATGTATTGAACAAGCCTATTGTAATAGTCATAACTGTATATTTCATCAGTTATACTGAAGTTATCGTTTTAAAGGCCTATAGTTTTAATATTGTTAAACTTTTCTTAATGTTCAGCATTTGACTCCTGTTTGTTGATATTCCAGGTAGGAAAAAAGCATGACTCCTGTTTCCCCTGCTTGACAGACTGCAAAGAACTTTACAAATACTCTAAGTATAGAGGACTCTGATGTTTATAAATGAAAGTGACTTAGTAGCTGAGTGTCTTTACTTTGTTCTTGCAGGATAAAAAGTTTGGACTTGTTAATATTTTTTCACACAGATAGGTATTTAATCTTTGTTTTTAATGCATTATTTTGTATTTATTTATGTTTTAAATAGCTGGCATAAATTTCTCAACCTATTTTCTCAGTTATGCCACCTTATTTGAAAACAAGTATGTGAGAACTGAGAAAATGATTTAAAGAAAATCAGTTTCTTAACAAGAAGGGTTTTTTAAAAATATATAGCACTGGAAAGTTCTAGTTCAGCTTTATTTATGGTGGCTGTAGTAATTATCATATCTTAATAATGTTATTTTATTTTATAATTCTGGGTTGGACAGCTTTGTATACCCTTTTAGCAAAAGCTGTCAACCACAAATGACTTATTTATTCTATTTCTTTTTCAAAATTTAGTCAAGAATAGTCAAAAGATATAATCTGTCAGTCAGTGACAATGCAGGATTAATATCTTCTGTATGCAAAAATCAATCTACCCCTAGCAATACATGCAGTTCAGACTCTAATAACTCACTTATTGGATCTGTCATTACTCTGGATGAAACTATAGACAAAGATCCTACTGCAGAGATTGGTACTCAGAATGAGGTAACAACTGCCCTTATGGACACTTGTAAAAGATGAAAAATGTATTTGCCATAAAAAATATGAACCAAAAGCTCAAAAGGTTGGAATGAAAAAGGATTTATGATATTTCTTCACTGAATATCCTGACTAATAACTGTAGATCATGTTTAAATAAAAAATAAAGAAAAAATACCAGGAAACTGCAGTCAGTAAGAAAATTAACTAACTGACTGTCTGACTGACTGACTGACTGACTGACTGACCGACCGACCGACTGACCAACCAACCAACCAACTAACTAACTAACTAACTAACTAACTAACTAACTAACTAACTAACTAACTAACTAAATGAATAAATTAGGACAATACATGCTAAAACATTAACTAATAACAGAAATCAAGAATGAGAAAACTTTTATTCCTTTGTTAAGTAGTTTTGCCTAGCAAAGACTTTGAGCAGGATTCAATAAACCCTATATGGCTTACTAAACTACAATGCACAGACTGTAGCATATTGATTTGTATTAGAGCCACACAAACACGATAAACATCATGGCATACTAGTTACAGCCAGGAGCGGCCTTAGGTCAACTGGTGCCCTAGGCAAAAGGGCTCCACGGCGCCCCCTACCACACCATCTGGTGCCCTCATCCTGGTCTACCTACTCCAAATAAATACTGGAAAAGTGCCCCTGCTACAGAGACACCCTAGGCGGCCACCTAGTTGCCCTATGCCTAAGGCCAGCTATGGTTACAGCATAAGCAAATGGACAGTATGCTAATCAATGAATCCAAGATGGTGGAGATATTCACCAAGCTATAAAACAATTGCGTACACTTAGTGTAGGTTTATTTGCCTTGTATTCCAAAAGCTATTGGAATACATCCATGGAAGCTACACTGGAGGGAAAGAATGTTAGGGGCTGTTGCTGCTCTTCTGCATGTATATGAGCAACAGGCTCAAGTCTATGCTGCAGCTGCTGCTGATAGACCTCAGACAAGAAGGAGAAGGGTGTTTAGACCCTGTTTAACTTTTCTTGTTCTGCATGAGGTGGAAATAGTAGAGCGCTACAGGGTGGATAGAGACACACTTCAGGAACTCTGCAACCTCTGTTTTCTTCATCTGAAAGCAAGGGCAAACTGAGGAGAACCAATACCTGTGTAAAGCAAGGTTTGTGTAGCACTTAGAATTTTAGATACAGGAGTCTTCCAGAGACCAACAGAAGACATGCTGGGTGTTGCATAGGCATCAAAATTCAGGATTCTACATCAATTCATGAATGCTATGCTATAGCATGCCAGTGACTATATATATATTTTCCTTCTACCCCCCCGAGGACAGAGCTACAGCTATGCAGGATTTCTACCCCATAGCACACTTTCCTGAAGTTTTGGGTGCCATACACTGCATGCACATTAAAATCAAAGCAACACCTACAGGACAGGGAAGGGTCTACATAAACAGAAAGGATTTCCATTCCATTAACTGCCATGTCATGTGTAATGCTAAGGGAACTATCCTGAATGTGTGTGTGCTGCAACCCTGGCAGTTACCATGACTCCCATATCTGGCACAACTCACAGCTCTACTAGACGTTTTCCAGGAGGGATATCCCTGAAGGACATTTACTGGGAGATGCAGTGTATGCACTTGAACCATAGCTGATGATGCCCATCAGGAATGCAAACACATCCACAGTGGAACGCTATAATGATGCACATTCTCAAACAAGAAATATCATGGAACATGCATTTGGGCTGCTGAAGTTATGGTTTCTGTGCCTAGATATATTGGGGGGGATTCTGCAATTTGATCCCAGTACTTGTGCTGAAATTATCACTCTCTGTGCTATCCTGCACAATATTATCCTGAGAAAAAAGCTGCAACAGGAACACCAAGGAGAAGGGACACACATTCCACTACCACTGGCAAAGTCACCACAGCTACATGCAGGTGAGGAGTCAGAGGGGGAACCCCCAGTTGCTGTGGGTGTAGGCAGACATAGACATGCACAATATCCTTCACCCTGGCCATGAGGCAATGGATAGCATACATGTAGACTGCCTAAGGGGTACAACTTTCATCCTATGCACATACATACAGCAACATTGATGCCAGGCAATGCTCACAACTTTTACTTACCCATGTAATGGCTGTATACTGCTAGCATCAGACAGAGTCAGCCCCAAATTACAACAGCTGTAACTGCAGGACTATCAAGGTAAGTGCTGAAGCTGTAACAGAAAAATAAATGTGTAAGAACATAAATGAATGGCAGATACTTGCATACTGTTACTTGAAAATGTACCTACATAGAATGTATGTGCGAGTTGTCCAGAAATGACATCAATATGTGACAGGACTGACTTATGTAGATAAGTTTCTACCATTTATCAGCTAACACATCTCATGCATCTAAAATACCAAGAATAGAAAAAGCATTCCAAAGTCTAATTATCCCTATAGTCTCTCAAGTGGAGGAATAAGCCTCACTGACGTATCAACAATTTCAAGGTAATAATCACAATGCTAAAAGGTTGTAAGACATCAGTACAAATTTCAAAATAACATCACCAATACATATATAGGCACTCAGTTAGCTATGCAGGTGATGGCACAGTTATCATTTCAGGGTGGGATTTGGGGGGGGCATGAGGCCAAAGATGGCACAAAAGTAGTGAGTGCTTGTGATTAGGAAAGACAGGGAAGCAGAAATATAGCTAATTATCAAATGGCCACTGAGACAGAATGATCTGCAAGCCTCATGAGTGCCTCATGTACATGTTATGTGTGGGCGTCTGTATGGACACTCAATGTGAAATGTGTGTATGAGTCTTTGCATGAACACAGCCAAACTCTGTGCTAGCTCTATGTCCTGACATGTCAGACAGGAGTGAGCCATGCATGGTAGAGGTATCAGTTCATTGTTGTCATCCCTGACTGAGAAAACTGACTCTACCAGGAGTTGCACTGGCATGTCCATGCCCATGGTCAGATGTGCTGGTGCTACCTGAACACGAGCAATGTCTATTGGATGAGTTCTCCTCACAACTACAGCCAGGGCCATGACCCCATGGCCAGCCATGTCTGGGTATAGACACATCAACCACTGATAGAGCAGTGGAAGTAGTGCCACTATGGGAGTGAAATTGGGCATGGCCACATTGGCTATCACCTAGATGATGTTGTAGAACTATGGTCATGTTGATGCTGTTCCCTTCCCAGCAGACGTTCCATCACAGACACTGCTCATTTCTTTGTGTCATTCATCTGCTCCATGGAATCAGCCACATGGTGGAGGCAGTCACATATGTCAGCTTGTGCCACATCTAGAACCCTAAGCAAACCCTCAGATGCCCTAGTGGAACATGGGTGTGCCTCCATGATGGCCCTAAGAATAAGTCAAGTGGCATGTGATGACACACCAGGATCAAGTAGACAGTGGGCAACAGGCCTTCTCCAAGCACCCCTAGCAACCCTCCTGCATGGCACCTCACCAACAATTTGGCTATGGCCAGAGTCAACCGTCACTGATACTGCACTAACTACACTATCTTGATGAACTGTATTACCCTCACCCTGTCCACTATCTGAGGGCTCAGTGGAATGGATATGTGTAGGCATACTGCCTGTGTCTGAAGGAAATCCAGGGGATGTGTGAGTCACAACCTCAGTGTAAGATTCAACCTCTGCATCCCCTGACTGTGCCTCCATTTGGCCACCATCATCATCAGAGCCTAATGATACTTTGACATCAGGTGGTGGGAATCCTACACGTCCACTGTTAGGATCACCTGCGATAATAAACAACAAACACAGGAATGAAATTACTACAATACTAAATATTAACCCAACATACTCATAGATGAGCAGAAAGTAATACTGATCATACAATCACAGATGGTACAGGAATACACACACTCATTACACCATCCTCACACATGCAGATAATTATATAGCCAAATAATGCTTAGTAATAAGCAAAGAAACATTCACTTACCTTGTGCAGATGTCACTACACATTTCAGGGAAAATAGTCCTGGAAGAAATGAAGCAAGGAAATGACGACAAATAAACATCACAGCAAGGCAATGAATACACAATCACTTATATGTCCTGTAAGAAATAGCTGTAACTGAAACGTGGCTGAGATGTCTACCCACACACAAGTGTACTGAGCAACTCTCTTGTATAACTGCATAACTTATCAATAGGTACAGACAGAAACAATGTATCACGGGAAGAGTAGTTAAATTATATATTTTATTCTACAAGCAAATATAAATGTTGTCATATGTGTGCTTACCTGGTAGCTGCTCCTGGACCACACTTCTCCTTGGAGTCACATCAGCACCAACATCAAGCACACAGTACACAGTCTTCACTGAGCTGTCTGGATCTCGGACAGTGGACAGGAACTTCTCAGTTGGTGGCAGTGGGGGTCTCAGTAGCAGGACCACATCTCATAGCCTGCTGTTCTTGGACAACTGCAGCTGCCCTCCTCTGGGCTGATGAAATCATATCAGTGGCCAGATGCCACACCTGATCATAATTTTGGCTATGACCACCAACTGCATTTACATCGTTGACTAACTATTTTCAAATCTTCTTTCTGGCAGTCATATTCCCATGGCCTCTCTCAAGCAGAAAGGCTCCATGCTGCCTCAGAGCCTGTATTATGACCTCATTTTCAGTGTCACTGAAAGGGGGTTACATGGATTTGGAAGCTTGGGTGCCATAATCCTATGTGACATAAAACAGAGAGGGACTAAGCAGATAAATATCACATAAGTAATGTATTTGTTACAAAACAAATCATTCTGTGTACCCTTTCAACATTAAGTACTTGAAACACCCTTTTCATTAAGTACAACTGAATGTTAGGTGGCTGTCCCACCTCCCCCTCCCACTCAAACAAAGGGTTGAACATACCAGGGAAACCAAGGAATACTCCGTAATAATTATATATGTTTTCCACAGAAATATCATGATATCTACACATCTTCAATGGAAAAAAAAACACAGTTCTCTTTTTGGACAGAAGAATTGTAGGTGCCCCCTACACACAATGGAATGTTTCTACAAATCAAGGACTGCCACATAAGTAATGTATTAATGTTTTCCACAGAATTATTAAGATGTCTATGCTTTTTCAACAGAAAAGTCAACTTATGAATGACAGTCATTTTTCACTGTGCCCACCACTCATGCATAGGTTGCCTTGGGCCATCTGAGAAGCATAACACCAGTGTCAGTGATATGTACATTACATTCCTCACCTATACCATAGGACATTGAAAAAGCAAATGTTAAGAACATAGTTATGTTGAATGTATAACCTATCTTTCTCCCAGATGTAAATGCCTGCCAAAACTGCCTATGCCAACAGTGAAATATAAGAATTGCATATACATAAAAGTTTCATTCTCTCCTCAATATATGTATACAGTTATAACATTTTGCAGAATGCAAAATTACCTTGAGTAATGCAAGCATACATTAGCAAAATTAAGCCTTCTCTTCAGAGATATCACATCCAAAGGAATGCCAATCTGTTTTGTCCAAATACACAAGTGTCCTCAGCTTCAATTTCCCTAGCTACACTGTTACCTTTTTATAGTGTAGGTTCAGCCCTCTGAGCACTGTGAAGATGCAAATGAGGAGTAAACTTCTTCGAATTGCTGAATATCACATTTTTGACTTCTTGTCACAGATGTAAACATAGTGCAGGCTCTACACCACTGTTAGTTGCTAATGGCTTGAAACTGTGAATGATTAGTGGGAGAGAGAAGGAAGACACAACAGCAGTTCAGACAACCTTCACTGCAGTGGGTGTGTCAATGAGGAAACACAAAGTGTGGAACTTACTTCAGTGAGCTTTCAAATAAAGCAAAACACTGCACATTTATATATTTATGTCCATAACAGCAAAACTCTCCTGCCTTTGCTGAAAACTGTTATTCATCATCATGCATTTTTTATCATACATAAAGCAAAATGATAAAATACGCACTATAGACCACATGCCTGATATTTTAACAGAGATAAGGGAAGAATGACCAGAATGCAAAGAGAAGACAGGGCTGCATTTCTGCAAACATATTCATGAATGGTTGTGTGATCAGTCATTGCACTAAATATGTTAGCCACACATGTACAACTGACTGAGAATGTCCAAGTGCATGAACTGTTAATACTGGAGATGAAATGTAAATTGCTTGCAAGCATGACTTGGTGTTGCAAAATTGTGTCTGTGACATAGAGAAATAACGCACTCCAACTCTGTTTTGTAATTTCATTAGTCTGATTGTTCAAATCCACAGCTGTGTAATTGTTTAACCTTTGTTGAACTTATTTATTTATTTATTTTTGTCTTTAACATTTGTGCAATGTGTGACTTTGCACAAGTTGGGTTAAATGCAGGAAAAAAATTAAATTTGCTGTCAGTTGCTTTAAGAAGCATAAACATGCTTAGTGGCATTGCGTGGGAATCAGCAACTTGGATGGTAATGAAAGCAGAAATTACACATGTGACCCAACTGTTTGTGTAGCACAATATGCAAATACATTGAATACTCAATAGATAAGCTAGGTAAAGTGTAGTTCAAGATCTACAGTAGTTATTTTTAGTGAGGAAGGATCACAATGAGTACTAAAAGAAGGAGTATATGTTAGCTATTGCCTGTTATATTTGCACATTGCTCACCTGTGCACAAGCACAGTTTATTGCTTAAGGAAAAAAACTGAAACATTTTAATTAGTTCATCTTCCTTTGCACAAACAGGCTAAGCAGAGATGCATGGCTGTCAGCACTCTGGACTGTACTGAGTGTGAAAAAATATACCTTCAGTCTAGCTTTCCCTGTGGCATCAGCTGTAAGTTCATGACCAGAACACAAATAAGTCAGGGTTCTAATCCAACCCACTCTACTTCTTTATCATTGGTGTCGCACTGTAATTGTTCACAAAAATTATGATGTAAAGATAATTTTACATACCAGTACCTATGTATAATAGGTTGACTGAGCATAACACATAGTATCATATCTATTATATGTATAACTGGTGCAGCATGACAATGATGATTATATAATTGTAACTGTATTTTCAGACCTGGGATGGACTTCATTGTTTACTGACAATCATATACATGCCTCCCATAATACAAGTATAGCTGTAAAACAGAAGGTATTGTGTGGTCTGAACCAGAACTCTAAAATCTACTCTGAAAAGTAGTATATACATTTGCAGTGTATTGTCACTTATTACTCCTGCATCGCACCTGTGAATTCATAAGCTAGGACCATGTCATGTCACACATATACATCTTTAATTGAAGTATAGCACCACTTACTAAAATGTATATTTGTAATGACCATGGTTGTCGAGCTCTTCTTATGTGGTAATAAGGAAAACTCATCTATGTGGAAATATAAGTGTTCTCTTTTTTACATAGATTTGAATCCCACATTGTACATATTACTTTTAACAGTGTGTATGACCCCACAAAATATGTGTCAAGTCAACCCATTGATCCTTCCAAAGTGTTGTCTTAACAGCTCTTATTTAACATATCAGTGTTGCCCATTGGATAAAGTGTTGTCAGGTATAGCAGCACACATGCCAAAAATTAATGCCAAATGACATTGTCCTTCTTATTTCACAAACACCCTTCATCTCTGTTTGGCAGTGTTTGTCATTGCTTAACATCAGGCAAATGTGGTTGGTATAGTTGTGTGGGTTTGCAGACTTGCTATAAAACGTAATATCATGATTTGGCTTGAAAATACTTTTACTGTTTTGGAGGACCTGTGCAGACATGGAAGGAGGTGGGAAAAATGGTGCCAAATTTAGGGCACAGAAGGTGGGATGCAGAGGAGTCAAAATATTTGTTGCACTCCATGTAAAGAGCTGCAGTTGTGGGCTGCTGCAGGAGAACTATACCAGTTCTCAGTATAAAGCTGAGGCTTAGAACAGCCTAGCCAAGGCTATCTCCAGTGTGATTGGCATACCACACACTGGGAAGCACAGCAGGCACCATTATAATGACCTGAAATGGCACAAGCAGGGACAGCTCAACCAGTGGCTGGATGGGTTTAGAACAGCTGACATCCCACAGTTGTTTAAGTGTACAGATAAAGCAACTTTAAATATTAGGGAAAACTGTAGATGGTATGCCTAATACCTTCATGTATCTTTTCTCTCCTTTATTTTACAGCTGCTTGTGAAATTTCAGCAAACGGGGAGGCACATGCTGAAAGATTAGAAAGACTCAAAGAGGCAAGACTTATATATGCAGCACAAATGAACATGATTGTACTAAAATTATTGCTCTTCTATGCATTACTGGCAAATTAATTATGGAGATCTTAACTGTAAAAACAAGCATGTATGCTTTCTTCTGTAGCTCTTTGTAATTGTATTAGGCAAGTGTAATAGTGTATTCAGATTTGGTGGGAAGAATAAACAGTGTTTCGTCAAGGATCTCTGCTCCTATCTGTTTTTTACAGTTTGACGGGTTCAATTCCACCAAGTAACATAAGTTAAAATTCCAAATATATCATTTTTTTTACTTTAATTACAACAAGAATGCCTTTATTTATTTATTGACATTTGAATATTTATTGACATTTGATTTCCAGGAAAGTCTGGCTCCATTTTCAGTGGAGGCCTGCTGGACAAGCAGATGGATGCTGGATAATTTTATAGGTGGTTAGAAGCTATGTATATGTTAGTTGATGAGGTAGTTCTAACCAATTTAGGGTTTTTAGTGCTATACAGTGGTTGGTTCTGAAAGGGGCATTTGCTGCAAATTTAGCAACTTTGTTATAGCATTGTTCAAGTTTTAATTTTTGTGAATCCTGAAGGTTAGTAAGGATGGGAGCACCATAAAGAAGTGTGGGGAGGAGATCAAGTAGTGGCAAGTGTAGTTTTAATTGCATCAGTGCAAACGTTTTTGACCTTGTAAAGCATCCCTAGTTTTTGATGATTTTTTTTCTGTTGCAATTTTGTATTTGCAGGTCAAATGTAAGATTATCATCCATTATCACCCCTAATAATTTGTTATGATAGGTGACTTCAATGACAATATTATCAAGCGAGATGACTTTAAATTTTATTTTTTCGTGAGAGACAGATTTGGGACACAAATCAGTAGTTTGGTCTTTTTTGAGTTGAATATGAGGAGTGAGTTACAAAGCTATGTTTCAGAGGATGTTAAAGCTTCCTGAGTAATTTTTTGAAGATAACCTCCCCTTATCATTTCCAGAAAGCTGTACACATAATTAAATTGCAATCTGCAGTAAGGCCTGCAAATCAGCTAATAGTTGTGCAATTGCATTGAGGTAGGCATTATAAAAATTGTGGAAGACACATACTTAACTCTAGTCACGGATTGTCACATTTGCAGTCCTGATAACATTTACTTAGCTAATGTAATCATTATACCATTAAAAAAAAAAAAAACAGGAAACAGTCTAGATTTGAACCCTGTTCTCATCTGTGCTCTGACCAAGAGCTGGGTACTCTTACACCTTGTGCCACAGGAAAAGCAGGGGAATAAATGCATTTTCCACGCTCAGTGCTGTCCAGAGTGCTGATGGACATGTATTGACACAGATTGCTTGTGCAGAGTGAAGTGAAACAATTGACATATAACTACTTTTTTCATTTAAGCAGAGAATCATGATTGCTCATAGCTTCACTCCAAGCAGACAGGTAAGAAAAAGTGCATCAGTTATTAATGTAATAAAATGTTTGACACAACATTTCCAATATAAACTACAGTATGAACAGCATAGTATCTGTCAGCTATTTCTCCCATAACATATCTTCCTAACTACTTCACAAATCCAAGTTGAATTCATGAGATAGGAATCATGCATGTGCTAACACTTTGCCATTGTCTGCACAACTGATTTTCTCACTGATGCCCTATATAAAGATGTGTTTAACCTGTCTTACTATGGTTCTTGGCCAGTTATCTTCTATTGCATAGAAAGGCATTCATAAACACAAGAGAAAAACAGGAATATGTGCTTCACTGAAGACATACTCACTCCGAGTTATGTGTGCTCTGCAGCAATTAATTTGTAAATTATATATATCAGTAATCGGTCTACTGTAAAGGACACTACAGAAATAAAGAGCACAACTGCATTGTTACATTTGGTATGGGTTTATACTGACACTGGACATTGGTCATACATGATCATATCACATTGATATTGTCAGGATCTCTTTAAATGTATTTTTGCACATTGCAATCACAAAGTCAAGCCTGAAGCCTAACCTTTGCACACAAATCTCTTAACAGTATATGTTATCTGTGACATTACATCCCTTTTTCCCAGTGTCCACATAAAATCTGTCTACAGAACACTGGAGGATATCATCTCAAAGATGCATACACACATCGTGGAGCAGAGCCTTTTCATGACCCTATGCAAGCCATCTGCAGACCACTGGATATGTCATTGCTAATTCTGTCATGGGGTGGTGTACGTGTTACATATGGACAGATTGAGTATGTAATACAATTAAACAGATACAAACATATATATGTACCACTACTATCTTCTGTCATAAAGATATAGCAATTATGGTTTAAATTGTATAATATTGACTAGTATTTTAAGTGATGTTGGCCATTAGTCTAGTAATGTCCTATGACACTATGAACATTGCTCATGTCAATGTGGCTGTCATCCACATATGTTATGTTTTGGTGTGGATTAAGGTAGCCCTCCAACAATGTACTTCAGTCTATTATTTGAGGTAAGGTGTTGATGTCCACTGCTGCCATTTGATGACATGTTCCTTCTAAAACAGCTGTAATAATATGCCTCTTGAGTACAGTTGATATGGGATAATTCTATGTATAGTGCTGCCTTAGTAAGGCATGTGTTCTTGTAGTGGAGTATATCAACATTCTACACAGTTGTCATTCAACCATCAGAATATTAATTGCATCATCGCACAGGTGTGCATGTGTATACCTACCATCATGAAATGCTATGTCACATACAGCAATATTACATCATACTGATTACATGTTTCATCCACATGTAATGCAGTTATATACACAAACATATAACAAGTTCACATTCACGTGCAACACTGGTGAATTCATTATATGCACATTTGTGTTGCTGTTAACAAGGATTGTTCAGGTGTTCCCCAGCAGCATTGTGTGACTGTCAGTATTTGTGTCATTAACTGTTCTGCATGAACCCCATCCACCTCATTTGAAATGTGTTCATATATGGTATCAAGGCCCTCACGCATACCTTTTCATTGCTAAACTTATAGGCATATGATGTGCAATTGATATAATGACGTGACGCAGGTAGAGTTGTATGACTGTGTTAACAGTTTCACTGTGTGACATGTGATGCATACCCCAGGTGTCATAAATCATATTTTAACTAAGTACGAAATCTTAAGAGGAATATACAGCTATGCTCAGAGATGGTTGAGGATTGCACTACACATATTCAATCAGAGACAACAGACAACCTGCTAGCTGACAGATTTTGATCATATTTCACCCCCCCCCCTTCCCTACTGGTCGTCACCCCAAAGTATACATGCAAACATTGCTCAGCTTATTTTCTCATGAGAGCAGCTCATCTGTGCACTCTCTAAGGCTAAAAAACTGGCATTAATGTGCCCTGACAACATTTCAAGTTGCCTTTTCAATAACTTAAAATATGACCTAGCAGACACAGTTGGATCCCTACTTAACTACAGTCTCCACACATGCTACTTTCTTGCAGAATGGTGACACCTACAGTCATCCATCTCAACAAGGGTGGTCCATCACCCAACACAGGGAATTATGGACATGTAAGCCTGACTAGTCTCATATGTAAGGCAATGGAAAAATCATTACTGACCTTATCAACAAGAACACAGGTAATCTCCAGACTGTGTACTGAACCCATTTTTGATTTGTTAAGTCTAGATCATGTTTGTTAAATCTAGTTGACCTCTTGAAGAAGGTCACTGGGGCCATGTATGAGGGAAAGACTGTGCATCCCACCTAACTTAACCTACCCAAGGCATTTTATACAATTACACACTGAAGTATTAAAGAGAAAACATCTCAACTGGGCATAAATCCCTAAGTCACCAAGTGGTTAACCAAATGGCTCACCAACAGGACACATACTGTCAAAGTGTGTGAATTCATCTCTAGCAATAAGCCAGTGACCAGGGCAGTACCACAGGTTCTGTACTAGGCCCTTTCCTTTCCTGTATTTAATTCCCAGAAGTTAAGGCAAACTTAGACAGCCTTTGTCTGACCAGCTTTGCAGACAACTGCAAATTGTGGACAAACCTTGAATCCACTAATGCTATTGATATACTGCACAAAGTAATAAGCACACAATGATTATTGCCAGAGGCATAGAGACACACTAAATGGCCAATAAAGCAGAATTGTTTCCTTTTGGAAAGCAAATACCCAAGCTAATTACAGTATAGAAAGCACACTCCTATGAATAGACCTAGTATTACATGATCTAGGTACTCAGGTTGATAGTAATCAGAAGTTTAAACATCAAATGTCCACAGTGTTGACAAATCCCTTCTATGTGGCACAGTTCATAAGCATGGGTATGGCATCCAGATCAAAGGATCTTATAATTCTATTATTGTACTTAGCTCTTATCATACCAGTAATTGAGTACAATGCACTCTTTTACATGAACCTCACCACACATCTACAGCAGCTGGAACAACCTCACAGTTTTTGCAAAAGGAAGATATAGGGTGTAAAAAAAGTCCTACGAAGAAAGATTGAAAGTCCTATCACTGTATTCTGTCTCCTACAGGCTACTAAGGGTCAATCTGTGTCTGGCATACAGGGCAGTCTCCAGTTCAGCCCTGATGGAAATGTTACATATTGGTAAAGCAAACTGCATGAGGCTCATTCATTCCAAGGATGTTAACCTAGCCTCTGACGTAATAAATAATGCAAGAGATAGATATGTCTCTCAGACACTACACCTTCTCTGGACAACATTTTCCTTCACATAAAGCAAAGGCCTTTCTTGGCCGTCTTCATGTGCAACCTAGATCAATGGATGGTTAATCATAATTGTACTGCTGGTGTTGTGCCCATTTCCCTTATGGATAGAGGCAGCTGTTTCATAGGTTCATAGGTAGGTACTAGGCTATTGGCCCTGGGGCCTATACAAGCCCAGCCAAAGAGATACCCTGGCTTTTGCCACCCAAGAAAATTATTTTCCTGTATCACTGTCGAGCAGAGCCACAGAGGTGATCCCCAGGGTGAATTTCCTATCCCATCCAATCATCAGGATTTTTCTTGAAGAATGCTAATGAGGAGCTTTGTTTGATATAGACAGGTAGTTTATTCCAGAGTATGGAAAGTCTCTGGGACAGGAATCTATCCCTCTGGCATGTTCTGTTTATTGTGGTGACAAGGTTTAGGTCCCTAGAGTGTGTAGCTTGGAGGGATTGGGATTTCTTTAAGTGGAGCATGTCCAACAGCTCTGGGTTTGACATAGCTTTGTATGTTATTCAGAGATCAACTCTGAGTAGGCGATATGCATCGGAGTAAAGCTGGAGTTTTTTGAGATGGTCTGTGTAGGGCATCTGTTTGAGGCTGGTAATCCTCTTTGTGAGGTATTTCCGCGGCTTTTCCAGTTGTTGTAGCTGGCATACCAAATGGGGCGTTGTACTCTATAAT
Organism: Protopterus annectens; assembly: GCF_019279795.1. Classification (NCBI taxonomy): domain Eukaryota; kingdom Metazoa; phylum Chordata; order Ceratodontiformes; family Protopteridae; genus Protopterus; species Protopterus annectens. Next base: position 1,365,069,050 of record NC_056735.1, on the reverse strand, counting down.
GGGTCTAATGACTGATGAGTATAGGGGAACAATGACCTCTTTTTTTCTGGATGAGAAACCTTTTGTGATGAGGTGTGCCACGTAGAAGGATTTCCTGACTACTGTGGCGATGTGATTATCAAAGGAGAGACTACTGTCCACCTGTGTCCCAAGGTCTTTTATCACACTTTTGGTGTTAAGTATACTACCGCCTATGTTGTAGTTCATGGGTACAGAGTTTTTACCAAAGGGGATGACAATGCACTTTTTGGCATTGAGCTTGAGGCCATGGCTTTGACACCAGGCATCTGTCTCAGTGAGGCCCTTTTGTAGGATGTCCACATCATTAGGAGTTTCGATTATGGCTCCTAGTTTGCAGTCATCTGCGAACTTCATTAGCCAAAGACCTTCTGTGTCAGCCTGTACTTCAGAGAAGTAGATACCAAACAGGAGAGGACCCAGGACTGAACCCTGTGGTACTCCACTTGTCACTGGTCTGAAGTCGGATTTGGAGTCTGCTACTTTCACAGTGTGGGTTCTGTCAGTGAGCCAGTTGGCAACCCGTCTTGTGACATAGGGATTTATACCTAGTTTAGTGAGTTTATCTATAATTCCAGAGTGGGGGATAGTGTTGAAAGCCTTGGCAAGATCTAGATAGGCTGTGTGAACCACCTTACCCTTGTCTACGGCTTTGGTGACTGCTTCAAAGAAGTCTATCAGGTTTAGGAGACATGATCTGCCTTTTACAAACCTAAACTGGGTGGGGTCCAGAGTTTGGAGATTACCAATGTCTTTGTTTATAAGTTCCATGATGATACATTCCATGGCCTTGCAGACCAGGCTCGTCAGACTAATGGGGTGGTAGTTCCCAGGGTTCGTAGTGGCTCCCCCCTTGTAGAGTGGGATATCTGTTGCTGTGCACCATTCATCGGGCACAAAGCCTTAGGTGAGGCTGTGATTGAACATGGCACTTAGGTGGGGTGCCAGTTCGTTCTGTAGTTTGTGTAGAATGCAGCCTGGGATGTTGTCAGGTCCCATGGATGCTGTGTTCTTGGCTTTGGAGAATGTGGTTTTTACCTGTGCAGCCGTAATTACAGAAACTTTGCATTCTTCCGGTATAGAGATGGGGTCTTTAGGGGGTGAGAGGGGGGTAAAGTTAGCACTGAACCTATCTGCCAGGATGTTGGCAATATCAATTGGGTCTGTATATTTAGTGCCATTATGCTGTAACTCAGGGCAGATCTGAGTGTTTCCATTGAGATTCTTGACATAGCTATAGAATGCTTTGTGGTTGTCTTTAGAATCAGTGGTGATTTTGTTTTTGTAACTAGCTTTGGAGGATTTTCTCAGGAATCACAGCTTCGTACTGAGGCTGACCAGGGAGCTCCTCCACTCATGGGATTTTAATCTCTTTTGCAACAGTTTCTTCCTTCTGTTGTACAGTTTGTTTATGGCAGAGGACCACCAGATTGGCTTCCTTTTTTTGGAGGATAGCGTCTTGGTTCTGTTTGGGATAGCACGATCCATGCACTCATGTAAGTGCTTATAAAGTGCAATTGTGAAGGATTCAGTAGTCGTAACTGTATTGTCCATCTGCATGGCTGTCATGAAGTTCACCACTTCTGTCTTAAGAAGCGTGAAGTTGGCTTTGAAGAAATTTTTTACCATGGTTTCCTTAATGGGGGGTGGGGACAGGATGTGGGTATCTAGGGTAATTAGCTTATGGTCAGATCGGACCAATGAGATGCTGACTTCAGGTGTGGAACACCGGTCACTCATGTTGGTAATGACTAGATCTAGGATATTGTTGCCCCTGGTGGGGGTGTGGATAAGTTGATCCAGGGCATTGGAGTCTATGAATTCCAGAAAGCGTTGAGCGAAGGAGTTGGTACATGAGTAGTTTTCCCAGTTAATGGTTGGGTAGTTGAAACCACCCTTTATTAGGGTATTTGGTTGAACCCTAATATTTTCCAGTACATCAAGAAAAGAGGAGTGGGAATCCTGGGGCATGGTGGGTGATCTGTAGCAAGCTACAATTTGGACTGTAGTTTTGCCCAGAGTAAGTTGCACTTGGATAACCTCGGCTGCATTATGCTGAGCAACTAGCCTGGAGGTGTGGATATCTTTAATGAATATGGACACACCTCTGCCTTTGTTTTTCCGGTCCAGGTTACATGGCCAAAAAGTGTGGTATGAGTTATAGCCTGGTAGTGCAGGGGTGCTCTCTGGATCCTTGAACCAGGTCTCAGTCACTACACAGATATCGATGTTCTCCATTTTAAGGAGTGCCTCGAGTGACTGCATTTTGAGATTTAGACTTCTAGCATTGAGTAGCATCACCCCCAGTTTTTGCTTGCCTGTTCCTGTTATAGTGGTGAATTTGTCATTTGAACCTTGCCTAAAAATGGCACTATAGGGGTGGCAAGAACCTTAACCAGTATCCGGAATCCCAGGGGTGACAGGTGCAGGCCATCTCTGGCAAAGCATCGTGGTCTGTTGACCATGTCATCCCAGGCAAACAGATACTGGAACCCTTTAGAATGGCACCAGATGCTTAGCCAATTGTTCAAGTCAATCATTTTGTCCTTGTACTGCGGCATCATTCTGGGTGATGGCAGAATGCTACTCAGGGCTAGGGTCATACCTGCCTGGGCTACAAGATTGGAGAGCTCTTCCATGTCTCTCTTCATGTAGTGCAGGGAGGTATGTCTCTGGTCGTACACACCAACATGGACAATGACAGAGTCATATTTGTACTTGCTGTGGAGTGACCTGAGTGCATGGGTTATGTGGCAGATCCTGGCACCTGACAGGCAGCTGACAGTAACCCTCTCTTTGTTTAGCCTGGTGAGTGGGACATCAGTGTGCCTGACTACAGAGTCACCTATAACTAGTGTGTTGGGCACGTTGTTTTGCCTTATTGGATGTGGTTGAGTGGCACACTGAGTCTGCGGGCTATGTGTCATTTGGGTTGTGTTGGGGGGTGGAGGTTTGGAGGTCACTGTTGCTTGAGCAGATTATTATTGAGAGCCTCCGCAAATGTTTTTGTGTTTCTATGTGTGGATTTTGGTGGTGTAGATTTACTGAGACTATGTGATGAGTATGGTGTGGTGCAAGTGTTTACCTTCTCCTCTTGACTGTCAAGTCCAGTCTTGATTGGAGAGAGCTTTACCTCCAGTTTGGCTAGATAAGTGCATCTCTCACAGGTTGTAGTGTTGGGTGGTAGGAGGAGAGGGTTGTCTGTGTACATGAGGCAATTTCTACTTTGCCCCAAGATGCCCAGATTCATCAGATAGACAGGCGAGCACACTGGGAGCTGACCCTTGGACATGCCTGAATAAAAAACTATTTTCCTCTAGATAAGTAGGGAAAGTGGTCTTAGATAACATAGCATATGCTCATACTTGTGTGAACATCATTCAGTGGGCTAGTGAAAAGTATAATACTTATGTTAAATATGGTTTGGCTTTTATGGGATCCTGGAACTTTGGAATAGTACTCTGCCATGAACCTATGAAGTCCAATTGTATCCTAGATACAGCTACAGTGTGACTGTACAGTATCACGGACATACCAGTACATCACATCAGTATTAACACTTGAAATTTTGCATGAAGACATATGCATGCATGTCAGGATTTCATGGCAGTATAACATTTTCACTGGCAATGTCAAGGGGACAGTGATCATGTGGCACAATGACCTGAGGTTTGGCATGTGCTTATCGAGTGCGCTCCATTTATTGTTTTGTATGTGAACAAAATCGCAGTGATAGCTTCCTCATTTATTGACATTAGACTTTGTACTACTGTGCTTTCTGTGCACATGGGCATATTCACACATCAGTTGCAGATGCTTCAGACAATATCTATTGACATTACATGTGGCAGATGCATGCAATACCCAGATGTGTGTAGGGAATCCACTCATAGTAGTGTGTTGTTTGTAACTGTTGTTATCTATATGGCTGATACCTGTGTCAGGCAGGGATGCTTTATTCAAGTGTATCACATTTGGTACAGTGAGCTTCCACACATCTTGTCCGCCATACTGAACTACTGACAATCCAAAATAGCAGGTACTGCAAAATCAAAGTCAGAAGGTAGCATAAAAAACATTTAACGTTTTAGCACTTTCATGGCAATCCAAGCTGCTTCATCAGACACAGAATACTAACAGTACTTCATTTTTAAAAAATGAACATCCAATAGAAATACAGTCTCAATCATACAATTAATACATGAGCTCAAGCATTTAAAGCTACATCGTATAAAATGTGCCTGACATAAAATACATATAGAAAATACATATATTGTTTGTCTAGATTCATTGTGCTTATAAAACAAGTATATACATACAAAAAATAAAAAATGCATAATGTGTGCTAACAAAGTAGCACGTATACATATCTATATATGTTGATATATATACATACACCTTACTCATCTAAAATTCTATTCTTTAAAACTGGTTTAATACAGATTCTGTCATTTAAGCCCTTTCCTGACTTGCCCCTCATTCTGGGCATCTTCATATATTACTTGTAAAACCTTAAACTTGAATGTATGGTCCATGCCACATATAGATACATGTTTAGTTAGAATATTACTATGTGTTGAATTCTTAATAATATAGATATGCTCATGAATCCTATTTCTCAACTTATGGTCTGTCTTCCCAATATGAAAACTTTGACAGACCTGGCATATTACTAAATAAACTATATGTTTGGTGTCACAATTAGCTGTAGCCTATATTCTTATAACTCACCCTGTATTGGGGTGCATAAATTCATCTGTGGAGTCTATGTACCTACACCAATTACATTTATTACAGGGGAATGTATCCAGCTGAGCCCTAGGTCTAATATTATGTGGTATAGTTGGTGGATAACAAAGCATCCGCATTAAATTCTTTTTATTCTCATATGTAAACCTGGACTTATTTCCTACTATTGAAGCCACTTCTTTGTCAACAGTCAATATCGGCCAGTTTCTCATTATAACTTCCTCGATCTGATGTATATTACTGGAATACATAATAGGCATTCTTAAATATTCATCCCTTTTCTTTTTATCTTGTTTGGTAGGCCAAGGACCTGCTGAGTAGTAGGGTTTACCCCCTTTATTACATTTATGAGATGTACTGTGTATCGCTGTATCAATATCATGTGTGCTATATCCTCTGCTTAAACATGTCATGTAAAAGATCAATTTCTCTGGCAAAATATGAATCATTAACATTCAGTCTAGATGCCCGTAAGCCTTGGTTACTAACTATATTGCAATGGATGTGTGGAGGGTGCATGCTCAGCCTGTGAAGATAATTATTCCTTTGGCAGTCCTTCCTGTATGTTTTAGTAGACAAAGATTGTTCAATAGTCTTAAAAACTGTCACATCTAGAAAATTTATTAGGTCCCTGGAATAATTCAATGTAAATTTAAGAAAGGGAGTAGTAGAGTCCAAATATTCATGAAATTTCAAAGGGTATCTTCATCCCCATCCCACAACAAAAAAAGGTCATGTACAAACCGGCAATAAAAGATGAGCTCCTTAAATGCATTAACAATGAACTTATTCTCTCAATGTGCCATGATAATATTGGCATAGCTATTGGCACTGGAAGTGCCCATAGCTACACCTTTCTGTTGCCAATATAACTGCCCATTGAAAATGAAGACATTGTTCTCAAGAGTTATTTCCATAAAAAGACAAATTAATTCTATAAATGTGCCAGTAAACTCACTATTGTTCAATAAATACTGTTTCAGAAACTCAATGCCTACATCATTTGGTATACAGGAAAAAAGGGACTGCACGTCCAATGTCACCAAAATGTAAGTTTCACACTTATTATATGTCCTGAAAAGGCATACAAGTCATTAAAAAAAATCTTTGTGTCTTTCAACACGTATGGATTATTACTGAATATACTTCTTAGGTGTTTTTCAACAAATATTGAAATATTTTCTGTACACCATTCCCCTACCAGACACTCTGGGTCTGAGGGGTGGCTTATAAGGGTCCTTATGAATCTTAGGTATCCCATGTATTAAAGGTATAACAGGTTTTTCACATTTGAAATAATTATACTGTTCTAAATTGATATTACGTCCCAGTAAGCAGTCATACAAAGTATTTTTAACTCTTACAATAATATTATACAGAAAAGATGAAGAAATTAAAATATATGTGTCCCTATCCTGTAATAAAGTAAGCATTTGGTCATCATAAAACACCCTGTCCATAAAGACAACTGGTCTACCTTTGTCAGCAGGTTTTATCAGCAATGCATTATTGTGAGTCAATTTATACAAAGCTTCCTGTTCATTAACATTTAAATTATGGCTAACATTCCATATTTGTCTGTGTGTGAACAAAGAAATAATTTCTTCCTCACATTTACGTTCAAATACATCAACCAAGGCATTATTACTAGGTATAAAAGAACTATGAAAACCATCAATTCATTGTCATTAACCTGTGTAACATTTGATTTAAAATAAACTTTCAACATTATGTTAGGTGTAAAAAGTTTCAAGTCTATCATGCAGTCAGTGATATCTGGCTCCTGATTTGGTATAAAACTCATCCTGGGGCAGTGATATAGAAAACAGAGTTGAAAATCTGGAATTAAAATGGATTATTAGAATGAGGGACAACTCAGGAAATGACTTAAATGATAGAATCTGTATTAAACCAGTTTTAAAGAGTAGACTTTTAGATAAGTGAGGTATTCTATTAAATGTATGTATATATATCAACATATATAGATATGTATACGTGCTACTTTGTTAGCACACATTATGCATTTTTTATTTTTTGTATGTATATACTTGTTTTATAAGCACAATGAATCTAGACAAACAATATATGTATTTTCTATATGTATTTTATGTCAGGCACATTTTATACGATGTAGCTTTAAATGCTTGAGCTCATTTATTAATTGTATGAGTGAGACTGCATTTCTATTGGATGCTCATTTTTTAAAAATGAAGTACTGTTAGTATTCTGTGTCTGATGAAGCAGCTTGGATTGCTGTGAAAGTGCTAACAGATTAAAAGTTTTTTATGCTACCTTCTGACTTTGGTTTGCAGTACCTGCTATTTTGGATTGTCATTTTTGCCATAGGTTCAGTGGTTTTATCTTCAGAAGCTGCATTAATTCTAGTAGGACTTTGTTATTTATATTTTTGGTTTATTCATACTGAACTATTCTTTGGGATGCATACCCATTAGGGTTTAGCAGTGCAGACTTCCCTTCAAAGTGTTCTACAAGATGCATGTGTAATACGTCCTTTTGTGTTGCACCCAGAAAATACACAGCTCATTGACAGCACTGATGGCATGGGTTTGATTCTTGTAGGTGTGGCTTATGTTTCATGCAAATCTCTCAACTGGCCAGGATTGCCCCTTATTTTAACTCCAGTTTAACACTGTCCCTCTTAACCCCTCCAAAAATAGGTCATTTGTGGGGAAGGGGAGGTGAATTCCCCTTACAGAATACTGACAATCATTACAGTTGTATGCACCAGTTCCTGCATAATATGTATAATAACTTAAACTCACATATTATGTCAATGTCACAGATTAATGGCATTAATATTTTCAAATTTCTCTGATTGTACCTGCTTCTGTCTACCGTTGTCCATGAGTCTGTTGCTATGTGTCCATGATTGGTTGAGAGGTATGCTAACATTTCAGTCATATTCAAGCAAGTCATTATGCAGATCTTCAGAATATGGACATAACCCCTACTCTGTGTACAATCTTTGCTAAATGTCCTCTCCAGTGAGCATGCCAGTGATGTTTATATTACAGCCATTCATTTCCATTAACATGTAACCTTGTGTGAGCATTACATATATACTGTCCTGTGTGATGATGTAAATATACTCACACAGGAACATAAACAGCAGTATGTACTGTACTATCTATGTATGTCTTTAATGTTATGCTATTGACTTGTCTTGGAAATGTACATACCTTGACATATCCTATCTTGGGTACTTTGCCATATTTAACATGCCCTCTTTCTCATTCTTCATTTTTATCATTCATGCATGTGCTCATTTTCATCAGCACATTTTGCCCACAAAGTATGTGTTTCATTGTATGCATGGTACTCTGCATTGTTTCCTGGCTGGCAACACTGTTGCAGGATACGAAAAGTTGCTTGTATTTGTGTAAGTGTGAGAAGCAGCATTAATATTCGATTATCACTGCTGCTCATCACGCTAACATGTAAACTCTGTGTAAGCTTCATGCGAAGCGTACACAGACTTTATTGAATCCGTTGGTTTATCAGAATTGAAGAAACAAAGACCACATTTAAATAAACTATACAATGCCATATGTCATATATATTAACATAATAAAAAAGTTATGCAAAAATAATTAGGAAGTACAGAAAAAAAAATTAGAATCCTGGTGTAAAGTATAAAATGAATGTTGTGTCATCACAACTGTAAACACCAGTGTGAAGGACTGGTGCATACAAACCACATCTGTCTTGAATTACAGTGCCACAAATATTACCAATAAAAATATTTGAATAACCTCATAAATAAGAACTTTTTTCTACAAACTTATCATCAGATGTACTTCTAAGAAAAGGACCGAGTATAGCAGAAAAAATACTGCAGACAGCATATATAGAAGGAGAAGAAGAAGAAAAAAAGAGTCATAATGTGAAAGGATATTATAAAGTTGAGGGATGTGGATTATGTAAATATTTATGAGCAGAAAGTGTCTTTGTAATAAATGGAATTACTTATGAGCAACAACAATATATAATCTGCAGGTCAGAAAGAGTTATTTATTTTATTTGATGTGGATGTGAAAAAGCCTACATAACTGAAACAAAAGGAATGGTTAAAACAAGAATTCAAGAATGTTTGGGGGATAAAAGACGTAAACGAGACACAAGCCACCAAGCTAAGCACTTTAGAACAGGTCTACAGGGGTGCCGGCATGCTAGTAGCTCACTTTACACCTGCTCGCTGCCACTTGCTTGAAAAGCAGGTGCGCTATCGCCCAATAGCCTAATCTCCATTTCTACAGAGCCCTTCTAACACCCAATCCTACTGTAAACCTAAAATGTCCAACCAGTTCCCAACCTGATTCCTTGGTCCCGTAGCCTAAATTGCCACTGCCCCTTCTTGACCTTAAAGTCTCCAATCACTCCCCAAACCTAAAACTCCAACCTCCCTCCCTAAACATAAAATCCCCAATCATTCCTTAACCTTAAAACTCCCTTCCTGCTCCCTAAACCCAAAACTTCAACCACCCCATCCTAAACCTAATTTCCCTGATCACTCCCTAAATCTAAAATTCCATTCCTGCTTCCTAACTCTAAAATCCCCCTTCCACTTTATATACCTTTATACGCTAACTCCATAGCATTTTAGTAGATTTGACATACAAATTGGCATCATTTGACATATGCAAAACTTTGGAATTATATGTGGCAATATCCATAACCATGCTAATGTTCTTGCTGTTTTTCATAAATCATACATTTCTGTTTCTGCATAAAAATTCAGTACCTTTGACTCACTAGGATTTAAATAGCCTCTTTTCCTGACTGGTGATATAGGTGACAAAGGGAAAATATCAAACTCTCAAATATTTTCAAAATCTGAAAATATCAGGTGATAAAAATACTGGGTTTCTTTAACGGTGAATGTAAAATAAACCAGCTTTGACCAAAAATATACGATAAATTCAGTTTATGCACAAATAACTTTTAAATCAACAGTAGTAGATGTAATGTCTGCCCTTCTACATAAAGAAGAAAAAACACTGTGTGGCGTTTAGAGTTTGGCTTCATTAAAAGAAAAAAAAAATACTTAGGTTGATTACCTTATAACCTGAAGTCGTTTATTTCTTAATGATCAGAGCTTCACTGAGTTTGACTAAAATAGCCATACATGCTCCACCCATTTTGCCCAATAATGTACATACATCCTTATATAAGGCACTACAACTTTTTATACAATTTTCAAAATGTATAGCACCTTAGATCTTTTGGGAACATATTGCCAGTAATATAAAATCTAAAAACACATTTTTCTATTTGAGAGACCACACATTTTTAACTTTTCTCTCAAAAAGATTAATTTTGTCCAGCAAAGAAGCAAAGTTCACTAAGTGGTTCCCTTGCAAATTAAGCTTCCTACCAAAGGTATCCTTACATATAGCAAACATATTTCCCAAACCACCTACTTCTTCTCTATAACATCACCATTCAAATTACTAGCTGTTGCCTTAAAGTTACTCAAAGAAACCTGACTAGTGATGGTTCCTATTTTAATGTGTGCATTCAGAATGCCAATAACAGTCGAATCTCTGACATTAGCAGCCCTTTGCTTACACATGGTCCATAAAGGTGTGTCTGAATTAGTGGCATTGTATAAAGTAATATTAGTATAAGTGTTATCCAGATTAGTGATGCTGTTATCCATGACAATAATTCCAGTATAAAAAAGTACTAGGAAACTGTGGCCATAAATAAAGGAAAGGTATGAAACAGAAAAGCATGTATATAACAATAATAATAATGGAAACAAAATCAACCAATATTTTATTTAACATTTGTTAACTGGGAAAGTCTGGCTTGGAACAAAGCCAATTTTCAGCAGAAGGCCAGGGAGAAACGCCCCAGATGCATGTCTTTGGAACATGAGAGGAAAATGGAGCACCCAGAGAAAACCCACATGAACACAGGTAGGACATACAGACTGCACAGAAGCCACCCCAGCTGAAAATTAAATTGGAGAACCTTTTGCTGTGAGGCAACAATGCTACCGCTGTACCACTGCACCATCAACAATCAAGAGCAAGAAAACTTATTCTTAGTCCAGCTGACCAGTTAATTATGCTGGCAAGATATGTCATTATCTATAATGCTGTTTAATTCAGTTTTTGTGTATGTGTTTATAGTAATATGAGAGAAAAATAATTTTGCTTCAAGCCTGTTTATTGCTGCAAAATAATGTTCAAAACTCTGCATTTTTTATTTTATTTTTATATTTTAGTCCTCTCCCTTGTATGTCATTTAGCTAAACACCAGCTGTACTAAGTCTGCTCCTATTCCTGATTTGTTCCCTTAGTTTTCCTCAGTAATGTCCTCAGGTCTCAAACAATTCCACTGGAGGGTTGTGAAGGGGAAGCTGCTCACAGCATATCTGGCTCACCAGGTAATTTTTTAATGCTGTAATGTGTCAGAGCTACTGAAGTCACACACTTTGCTGTGCTGCACATAGTGTCAGTTAACTCTAGTCCCCTATTTCTGCAGAATTTTAATGGGAATCTGCCACATGATTATGTGATTGCCCATATCACCATAGACATGCCAAATCACTGGCAGAAGCCAGTCCTCCCTTTGTCCTGGAGTGTGCAGGCTGATGGAAAGCCACTATTTTCTATCACCTCTCCTGGACCCATAGAATGCCCAAGCCCCTAATCAAATTCAGGTTGTTTGGGGTGTAGTCAGGGCTCCATCCCTGAACACCATGAATCTGGGGTACTCTGCATTTCTTATGGCACAGCTTGCATTTAACAAGAATATTGTTTAATTTATTTCTTCAATATTGTTATAACCTTTTTAAAAATAATCAATTAATTCCTCTGTCTCCTTAAAAACAATTACAGCATCTATGATTGTCCATGGATATCCTTTCTTTAAGTAGAATATGTACTGAATATACTGTAAACTACTAAATAAATCAAATACATAAATAAACTATAATGATGCTAGTAATCATTATGGGCTGACTGTGGTTCTACTAACTTATTTATCAATAGATAGAGCTTGCTTGCTGTCTTACATGGATACATAGGCAACCTAATGTCCTAAAAAAAATACCAAACTTTAGTAAGATGTAGTTCTAAGCTAATTCTACCAACGTTTAAGATGGCATGCTGCATTATCATACCATTAAGGTTTGCTGTTATTTGATTGCTTATGCAGAGATTACAAAAATGATCCACTGGGGTATTGCCATTCTGCAAAGCCAATAGTGTACATTCTTGCAAATGCTTTGAAGACCCTTACAAAAATATAGCTTTTAGTATGTCTGAGTATTTATGCTTGGTAATTTTGGTGACAGGGTGAAATACATGTAGCAGGCCATGGAAATATTGTTTTATTTCAACCTTAGAACAAGCTGCCCTGTCTTGTTGTCAAATCTTTCGGTGCCATATCTCCTGAGCACTATGTAAGATCATTTTACTGATCCATAGCTGCAAATACTGAGAAGTGTTTGCTTAAGCAGCTCTTTAAATGCATTCGATCAGGCATTATCAAGCAAGAAGTCCTTCTCTCATCATGAATCTTTCCTTCATTGTGCTGCAAAACTGAAGCCTTATATAGATCCAAACATCAATAAAACAGAACACTTGAAAAGTAATTAATTATTTTTATATACAGAATGTGTGTTACTGTACATATTAATCTATATTCTGGCTATTAATGGTGGTGTTTAATGCATGCTGCATGCTATGACTGAGCAAATATTAAAACAGCAACTTATAAATGTTTATATAGATAAGTAGCAATCATTACAAACAAACTCAGGAACATCTCTGATCATAGTCACTAAGCAAAATGTCTCAAATTGCAGCCTCTAGTCTATCTAATCACAAGGCAAGGCTGTCAATGTTTTCATTGATCTTTGGTTGAATATGAGGTGCATAATAACACAACATGTATATAAGTTCAAGTCTTAACAATGTTCTCATATTTTCTGATACTTTAATGCAGGTAAAATCTACCGTATAACTGTATGTTAGTACAACTAACTGTTGGCTAGTTTACATATTACTCAACCTCTTAGTGCAAGGATTCTGGACAAAGCTAAAAATTAATGGGAGGGAAGAGACCCAAAATCAGGGGCAGTATTTAAATATTGCTCATACAAACTTAGAAAGTTGTTAGAGCACCAGGGTTTGCACTGGCATTGTTTTTTTCAAGGATACGAAGCTTGAAGATTGAAACTAAAATATCTGTCATTAGTTAGTGACGTCAGTCCTCAATGATTTGCAAGAAAAACAGACAACAGACCAAAAATATAGGGCAAAAACATCAGTCTGCAAAATTCTAGATAGCCGAGAGGTACATTTGTGCAATTAAATTTCAGTTTGCTACATTGATTAGAGTATAAAATGGGTAAAGTTCTAAGACTAGTGATCACAAATTGACAAACACAGAACTATCTGGATACTATGAGGGGAAAATAGCACTGTATTTTGAATGACCTAATCGCCTTCTGTCATCAGAATTTAGCTGGAAGATAAGAGTTACATATAACTGACAATGATGAATTTTCTAGATATTTTTCTCAAACTAGAGGATATTATGTAAATTCAAGTCATACACCTTTTGGAAATTAATAAACTTGCATTACTATTTTGGACTGTTCTTCACGCTGCCTATTTGTTTGGTTTGGTTCGTTCATTTTTTGTTTATAAATTCAAGTCATGCATTATTAAAAGCACAGACCTATAATTCTCCTAGATTCCTCTACAAAGGTAAACAATGATGACTAGCAGTCCAGCATTAAGATCAATAATAGCAGCACCTGAATAGATAAAGTCAAGAAAAACAAATTAATAAATTCATTAATTTTATTTATCTATCTATTTGATAGTTAGCTAGCTATTATTTGTTTTTGTTGACCAGGAGGTCCAAATGGGCATAGCGCTTGCCTACTGAAGAGTTAGGAAGACAGCATTCACACTTGCAAGATGCACTAAGAAAAAGTGCTCAATATAAATAGATAGATTACATTTCTAACAGGCATTTATTTGGCTTATTGGGTCCCACTGAGGTCCAATTATACATGGCCGATTCAATAAATTGGATTTAAAATTAATATGTTTCCTGGATGTTGTGCAACCTGAGTTAGTTATAATAAATAAGATGGTGCAGTGGGTAAAGGCCCCTATATTGGAGGTGGAGCAAGCTTGCACTTCACAGAAATATTTTTGAATTTTTGAAACAGTTTTTTGCATCATTCTTATATTACCAATTGTCAGCAAAATGGGACTGGATATGTGACACATCTCTTCTACAGATCTAGAACTTAGTATACACATAGGAATATGTAGGGAATACTGCGACAATGAGCCAAGCAGATGCATTA